>NW_026057584.1:38356518-38637429 GCF_023721935.1 Panthera uncia | reverse complement strand
CTGTGGGGTAGGCGGGGGGGGAAGGTAGGTGGGCTGGGGGGGGGCGACCCGCCCCCCCCCCAAAGGGCGGGCCCGCGGGGGCCCCCCCCCCGGCCCCCCCTCCCCCCCCCCCCCCCCCCGCTCCAGCTACCAGCCTCCTTAAGGATGGAGGTGTCAAATCTTTTGTAATTCTGCATTTGTTTGATCAAAGTCAAATGCAATTACATCATTACCTTGTAGGAAGCAACTTTCATTCTGAATCTGATGTATTCTTAATTAAGGAAAATAATCAAAGGGATACCAAATCACGCCATCTCTGCTCTCACACTGCCCTCTACTGGCAACTTCAGAAGGAAAACAATGCCTCTACCTAATACCTGCACCACCGTACAGTTTAGAGCCTCTGGTCTGCCATTTGTTATGAATGTATGTAACTATTTTGTTTGTTCGTCTCTACCTTCTTGGCACAATTCCAAATGGATGTCATCCATTTAAAAGAGCACAGGCTACTATAAAACCCCACTTCAGCTGTTAGTCTTTTGACTTCATGAGAATTTCTTAAAACTGTAAGATGATTTCCTTTTCTTCTTTCTTTTGCTTTTCTTCCCTAGAAACATTGTCATATTTTCTTTCTCAACTGACACTTTGGTTTCCCACTTTGAGTGCATGATGTGTGCCAGGCACACTCAGCTAAGGGCTGTGCATATACCATCTCTCAGCAACCGCGTGAGGCAGGCGCTGGCTCTGTTTTCTAGAACAGGAAACCAAGGTGTGGGGAGGGTAAGTGGGTTGTCCGAGGCCAGACTAGTAATGACGACAGACCCAGGATGAGATCACAGATTCATCTGACACAGAAGCCCCTGCTCTGTAGTCATCATACTACCATCTCACTTTACATATTCCCAGTGGTTCTAGGCTGCTTTCAGGAGCATGCATTTTAATGACATAATTTACTCATGGTTCATCGAAACGTGCCTGCTTTTATAATGCTTTTCCTGCTTCAACTGGTATTTACAAAAAATTCTGCAAAGGGATACACAGGCATTTCTTACTACTAGACATGGTTACGTTACTTTTACATTAGAGTGTTCAAATAACGTTATATAATGATTGTAATCTGCATAATAGCAGGGGCATCTCTTTCTTTCTCTTACCACTGACTTCCCAGTATTTAGATAGCACCTAACACACAGAGGTTCTTGATCTTTGCCCACTGATGCATGAATCTAGCAGCACATTACACAGACCTGCCTTTAACACTGTGGTTCCTCGCCCATCTCTTTGGGCATTAAGTCCTGGCAAAAATAAAATCTTCATTTCTTTGTTAAAAATAAATTGACCCTCCTCTTCTCCTCCTCAGCCAGTAAAATTAAGGTATTGAGGTTGATGATGAAGATTTATAAAAGTGATGGATTTTAGCGAGGAAATAAGTGTTTAGTAGGAATTGTAAGAAAAGAACTGCATCCATCTGTTTTGCTCACTGACATATCCCCGATACCAAACACAGTGCTTAACATTTAGAAGACACTAAATATGCATACACACATATTTGTTGAATAAATTAATTAACAAATGAGACTCTTTACTTGGAAAGAAGGATTTTAACAAGCGTTAGTACTGTTTATTTACCAAACTGGCAAGATAACTCAATTCAACTATTCAACCTATAAATACAGGAAATCTTCCCTCCTGGGAGATTCCGAGTCAAGGGTTTCGTCCCTTGCGCTGAGTGCCTGTCGGAAGAGTCACCTGCCTTCTCGTTCTTACCCAGTCTTACCTGACTCATCCTGTCTCTTCCTGTGATATACTGTTGTGAGCAATATATTATATATCATTATGATACATAATTGCAAAGAATAAGTGCCAAAGTACTCTCACTACTTGAGACATTCTCTTTCTAATGTAATCAGAGGGGTTGACAAAGCATGGGAAAGTGATCTGCATTTTGGACAAACGCAGGCCACCCTGTAAAATGTTACATTCAAACAAATGCCTTCAAAATAGGCACTTAGTAAGGATTCTATCTCATTCTACAAACCACATTCTGTAAAACCTCAACTACCTCAGAGGATTGCAATCTACCAAACATATAAGTAATGAGAACCCAGCACTTTTCAAGATGAATTAATCACTTGATGGAAGGCAATCATCAGATCAGGAATACACATTTAGGTGTTAATAGCTGATATACTAGTATGTAGTGTCATTCTTATCTAATAAAGCAAATCCCCAAGTATCTGTATCAGGCAATGCTTTAAATATACTTATACAGAAACATTTCTTAATTCCAATATTTTACAAATTCATGCTGGACTTCCAGTGCACATAAATTCATGACTGGTAGTTCTCTAAGTGTCCAGTTGTTTAACAGCTGAAATGAAAAGCCAATAAGTCAACAACAGTTTCATGCACTGAAAAGGTTTTATTTTGCCTTGATCATTCTTACTGGTGTACATAAATTCATACTTTTAGCAAGCGTGAGATATAAATTATATGATTATAATTATATACATTAAATGACAGATATACTGTATTTACCCTAGTTAATTCTGTCTAAAATCTTTCACTTTCTAGAAATCCTAAAAATAACTTTTAAAAAACTTCCTCAAGTATAGTATCTCTACCAGAAGCAATAATTGTGATTTCCTAGCTTTTATCAGATAAATCAGCCTGCTAAGATTTCAGTATAATATTTCTACTTCATGTGTCCTGGCTCAACCACACATTTCATGGTCTCTGACGGCCAGAGAATTACAATCCATTAGAACCTCTTAGTTTCAGATTTTGAAGGGGCCTTTGAGATCCACTGATCGCAACACTGTATTTTTCAGATGAGGAAACTAATGCCCAAGTAAATTATGACTTGCCGAAACAGAACAGTTCATTTGTTACAGAGTGAATGTGAATGACCAGCCTTCCTTAGTTAGCTGGAATAATATCACACTGCTGCCCGTCCTTAGGGCGCTGCCAGGATCTAGAGCAGACGGATCTGAACTCGCATCCCAGCTCTGCCTCTTGCTTGCTAGCCTCACATTCCTCATCTCTGAAATGGGGGTAATCACATGATTTACCTCCCAGAGCTGTTGAGAAGATTACGGGGGCTGATGCGAGGAACGAGGAACGTCTTTAACCCCTGACACAGAATAAGCTCTCGGCATCTTCTTACACTGTTTACTTCTATTTTTTACTTCTGCTGCTACTACTTATAGTCTGCTGCTGCTGCTACTGTTACTGCCACTACCATTTGTTCATGTTCTGACAGTGAAAAAGATACAAAACAAGATGCCCCATCACCACTACCACTGTTACTGTTGCAGTATGTTCACAATGTTGCCTATGATGAAAAAGATACAAGAAAAGTACCCTGAGTGCTACCTCGGAGCAGCAGTGTTATTGAGTTTGTTGGAAACTACCAAGCAAAAATATACCTACCATTTATGATAAGCGATGTTATGATTTCTTAACTACTTTATTCACAGTTTACAAAAAGCTCATAGAAAGAAAACAGACATGAAATCACATTTTTAAATTCTCTCAGTGAGTAAACTTTAGTTGCCTGAGTGAACGTGCAGGTAGGAGCTCTACTATAATATCTCCCGTGAGTCAAGGTCTTGTTTTAAATGGCCCTGAAACAAGGTGGTTTTGTTTTTCAGGAATAACGAGTTGTCTGGATGGGATTAATTAGGATAAGGGAGCTGTCGACCTGACGCTGGAATCTGGCTCTGGGGAGAAGCTTTTACTGCAAGATTTCAATATCCTCAAAAACAATTGAGTACTATGACATCTGACACTGACATGCTAATGGTAAGCACATCTTGGAAAAGACAGATACAATAAACAGAAACAAACAAAAAAAAAGGTATATAATGAAAACAGAGCCTTTTGTCCCGCACAGTTTAATGAGTATACGAACACTTTAATTTTAAAGGAATTACCTTACCACTTCTTATCACTAAGATAAGTCCTAGGACTACAAAGTTTCATTTCAGTCGCCTCTATGCAAACTAATCTCAACAAGATCCCTCCAAGTGGGGGCTGATTACCCAATGGCTTGCCGCTCCAGCAACCTCTGGACTGGAATGGTTAGTTTCCCCAGAAAACGCTTGATGATTGGACGGCTCTTGGCAAATTTGTCTTTAATTTCAATTTCCAAGACATCAGTAAGAAGCGCAAAAAAGGAATATTTCTGAAAATAAAAACAGATAACGTGGTGATTCAAAAGGAAGACAAATACAAAATTATATCATTTTATTATTACTTAGAAAATGGGATCTCTCAAATCCTAATGACACCCAGAGTCCACATTGCTAGAAATATCTACAACCAGTGTCATTCTGAGTGAATGATCAGCATTCACAGTGATTACAAGGCCTCAGTTAAGGACCTGTCACAAAAGAAGCTTAGGATCCTGGTTCAACAGTTTTAGGAGACGTTAGCAAATATTAAACTGCACAATACAATTTTAGCACTTACTATATTTATTGTATCTCAATTCTTTGAAATTTAATATCCTGTTATTGGACAGTTTCACATTAACCACTGTAGTTGATTAACAGCAATTTTAATTCTTAATCCCATGGTATTTTGAAATTATACAGCATAGGTTAAAATATCTTTCACTTAGTGGCTAAAGTAGGAACATCTACAGAATACTGTGGTTTCTCTTGACAAATATGAAAATAAAACGATGCTTAAAGAGAAATTACTTAATTTAAAAGGCACACAGGGTCATTTCTTTTGAGACAGAAAAATAAAAATATGAAGCTAACATAAGTTTTGTTGTTTTGCTTAGCAATACCATTGGAGAAAATCAGACTGGTTATTAATAAGAATCTAAAATAAATATAAAGAGCTTTATTCGTTTACAAAGACTTTCACATACATTACCTTCATGTTATCTTTAGAAAGATAACATTTTCTTTTTCTTAATGTTTGTTTGTTTGTTTGTTTTGGGAGAGAGAGAGAGAGAGAGAGAGAGAGAGAGCATGGCAAGAGGGAAGGGGCAGAGGGAGAGAGGGAGAGGGAGAATCCCAGGCAGGGATCTATGCAGGCCTCGATCTCACAAACTGTGAGATCATGACCTGACCTGAAATCAAGAGACGCTTAATCAACTGTGTCACCCAGGTGCCTCAGATAAATTTTTCTTCTTAAGGACGAGGATCTCCGGATAAGTGATGAAGCCGGGAATCTAACCAGAATCATTTCATCCCATTCCTGATATTATCCATTCAACCACAGTGATGTGAAAGGTTCCAGCCAGCTTTATACTTAGGCACTACTAAGTTTATCTAGTCATAACAATTGAAGTTCCCCAAAGGGCCATGTCATCTAGTAATTTGCTTCATGGAAAAAGCACTTGCTTAGAATAAGAGAGCAAAGTTTAAGCACTGCTTCTGCCTCTGAACAGCTAAGTTACATAAACACTTCAAGCTTCAGTTTCTTAACCATCAAAATGGGTGGATGATGATCTCATCCCTTATGCGACCTTATTATGCACACAAAATTTAAGAATTTTGTAAATATAAAATGTTAGGAAAAGGAAGTTATTGCCAATATCATTACCAAATCCACTATGTGCCTTCTAAAGCTCATAGTGAGATACATGCTATGTCTTCTAGGCTTCTACATATGTTAAATTAAGTCGTGTGCCTTTAAGAATTTTTTACTATGTGGAGATCATAAGCAGTTTTTTTAAACCAGGTGTAAGAAAACACGCAATATTTAATCCATTTAAGTAACTATAAGAACTTCTCAGGAGAAAATCTTGCTGTGCTGGCAAGTCTCAAAGAGCAGTGCCTTTTTTCCAACTGGTTTTAGATCCCCGAATCATCTCCCTCCCCATGGAAATATTTCTACAAAGTTAGAACATATTGTCATTAAACACTAGGGAATGATCTGATTAACTATGCAACTCCTACGCCAATAAAGGTTTACCTAGAAACACTCTAACACCAGTATGTGAAACATGTCTTAGATCTCTGAGAAATGGTGGCAGAGTTCATGCTTTGCTCATTAGATGAGAAACAATATCTCTGTTCACTCCTTGATTTTCCCTAGTTCTAATGAGAAAACGCTTTGCTTGATTTCACTGATGTGGTGCGCTAAGATGACTGGTAGCATAATGTGGCTGGAAGGAACGTCAAAGTATCTATCACCAAAGTATAGATACCAAAGTATCTATCACCAACACATCAACGATCTGGCTTCCCTCGGGATGACAACTACCTTGAACGGCTTAATTAACCAAAATCTACAAATCCAAAAAACATTTGCCAAAGCCCATAGGGAGAGAAATTCCTCTAATCTGTACTGAATACATAACTAGAACAAAATATAGAAAACTTGGGGGGGGGGGGGGCTTTACAAGTTTTTATTTTAATTCCAGTTAGTTAACATACAGTGTTACATTAGTTTTGGGTGTAAAAACATAAAAATTTTAAATAAAAACAGGATCAGTGTTACTGACTTTTCCTTCTGCTTCAGGCTCGAATATGGCTCTGCAAGTCAATGTTATTGAACCTGTCCTTACTTAAAATTTTAATATCTGTTCATCATGAATTTTTTGCACTGATTTTCATTTTTTAAAATATTTCACTAAAATCTTAATTTTGATTATTGAGTCTTCTGGCTCCCTTCAGTCATGCACCCGAGATCAAGGACCTCACCTGCTTTGCCCTATTCCTGGCCCTGGCTACAAGGGACTGTCTCATTCTCCTCCTACACTCTTCCTAACAGAATCCCGAGATATCTTAGCCATCTTGCCCATGCTCATAAACAGCTCAACAGTACACATAAGAGAGATGAACTTGGCCAAATTCCTGTCAAGTAGAAGATCCCTGAGGATCATCTTACCTCTCGGTGCCAAATTGGATTAGTGGTGTTACTGATGATAGTAGACCTTCTCTCCTGCCCATGGTGGGCACAGGTGGGGAAACTGCTCTTCTTCCCTGGCTGAATGGACATCTTAAGATAAGGATCAGGATTGAAGAACATCCCTTTCTTTAGCCCAACTGCTCTAAGATCTTGAAAGAAAGAGAGGGGGAGGGAGGGAGAGAAAGGAAGAGGGGGGGTAAACAACAGTAAAACAATAACAAAGTTATTCACACTATGATCACTGAGATAAGTAAGGACAAGTGAGTTATGAATAATTCCAGCAGAGGGGGAGTCTCTTGACAGGCTGAATAAATGAAGCCAAACATTTACCATCACCTCATGTACCTAAACTGACTTCCTGGGAACCATTTTGATTCTAACGTGCGTCTTCACCACCATTTTGCTATGTGGTTTGGCAACCAGCATTTCACACAGTATCTTGAGAGAAATTCTTAGGAAACAGTTTATTTAAAAAAAAAAAAAGAATGCTAATATGTTCTTTCATGAGAGAAAAATTAAATCTCTTCTACATACATATAATGAAATTACAGACCTATGTTTAATTGGGGGTGAAACTTCAGAGCACACATTCAGTTGTACCACATTTAAAATGTTATATTTTCCACAAATGTAATGAATATTAGGGGGAAAAGAAAACAAGAAATATTTCTAAAAGTTGAATGCTACCTGCTGTATTAAATAATTGTGAGTCTACTGGTTAGTAACTTAAATATTTGATGGCTGTCCCAGAACATCTCAGATTCACCAGCTGCTACTTCACAGTATGTGAGTTGCTAAAATTTCTGGCTAAAGTCTGGTAAGTGGAAAGACTGACACTTTTCAAAGGAGTGAGGATAAGGGACACCAACATGTCAGGTAACAAACCCAGCTCTTCCGGGTCCTCAACACCTTCCTGAGAATATCAGTTTGAATAAGATTGGCCTAAGAGCTAAGGGATCTTGAAAGCTTCTGGAATAACGGACCATTTCTAAGCAACTTGCTACAATTATGATCAGTCTAGGGAGGTCCTGACCACTAGTCCAGAGAAAAATTCTGCAGATCCCTCTGAACCTCCAAAGACCTTTGGATTACCCAGATCAGCTGGGCAACAGACTCTGTATGGTGACTGTCAATGATGGCAGGTTCCCTGAGTCATCCTACTCAAGCCCATTCTTGAAACTCAAAGTCTTTCCTAGAGGGACAGAATCGGTGGGGTTGCCCATAGAACCACATTGTCTAGGGAGCCATTCCTGGAGGAGGCTCACCCATGGCCAACAAGAACTTGTGGCCCAGAGTGCTGTCTAATAACAACTAACTGACAGCTGAGTTTCATATGTCAGCAAAGACCGAAAAATTCAACCAGGAGGCCCTTATGCTAAGGACACCGCATGAAATACAGGAAGATCTTTGATCTGAAGAGAAAAGAGAAGGAGAAGAGAAAGATGAGTAAGGCACTTCAGAGAAGCCACTGTCGTCTCTCTAGCCTTACAGTCCCCACTCCTGGCACTTCATAAGCTACACAGTCATCTTAACACAGCATCTGCAACTCACTATCAGTTTAATGGTGCTACATGTTTTCGAGTGGCTTTATTTGGCATAAAATAGCTCCGAGAGGAAAACAATTTGCATATTTACTTTCTTACCTTTCTCGATTAGGCTCGCCTCAGACTCAAAGACAGAAGAATGATAGTCTTTAGATACTAAATCTACTTCTAAACAAGGGATTTCTTTGCAGTAAATGAGGAGTAACATGGACGGAAATGGCTGCCACAAAGCATGACAGAGCTAAATTATTCATGCAAAGCATTCCTTTGGACAAAAAGCATTCCATCAGAAGATTATGCCACTGTAATGAAAGACGCCACTATTAAATAACCCTCATATCAAATTTTTCCACAAGGAATGCTGCACAAATAAATCTTCATTAATAAATATAAGAATCTACCAACTATTTGTAGTCTGATTATTCTGTTCCTTTATCCGTCTCATTTCTGCTCTGGCTTCCCCATTTTGTCTTTTACATATTTTACTGCTCATAAATGTCTGCATCACCTAATAGACCAACTCAGACCTCAAAGTCACAAAAGTATGACATGCTAAATACCCTAGTTTAAAGTCTTATTTGGAGAAGAGGATTAAGATAGTAACCGAAACTCAGTTTTGGGGGCACTTGGGTGGCTCAGTTGGTTAAGCGTCCCACTTTGGCTCAGGTCATGATCTCATGGTTCATGAGTTCAAGCCCCGCCTTGGGCTCTGTGCTGATAGCTCAGAGCCTGGAGCCTGCTTCGGATTCTGTGTCTCCCTCTCTCTCTGCCCCTCCCCCGCTTGCACCTCTGTCTCTCTCTCCCAAAATTAAATAAACGTTAAAAAATTAAAAAAAACACACAAACAGCTTTTGTTTTAGCTGTAGAATTCACTAATTTGTGTCCCTACTTACCACAGAGAATCAAGAGTAGAACATTTGCAGGCAGACATTCTACAATGCATAAATGCTCTTCGCTAAACACTATTATCACTGTCAATATGCTATAACTGGATTAATTGTTCAGAATTACCATTATAGAACTGCTTTCATCTTATATAATTTTTAGCCACTTCTGTACACCATCTGCAAATATCTGACCATACATTAGGAAGTAAAACAGATATAAAGTAGCCAGCCACCCTGTGTACTGAGGTAGGATGTTGGAAATTATATTTAAAGAAGAAGCATCTGGTGATGCCCCAAAGCTATTTCCTACTTTTTAGGAAAACATCCTGGGGTTTTCAAGTTCTAGATGGTCATTCTCCTGCAGTGAGTTAATTAACATCCCCACTAGAGTCAAAATCAGTATGTGTGTGTTGCATTCGGAATGATATTGATCACTTGGAAGCTTAAGGCAATGCGTCTAAACTAAGAAGACCATGGTATGATTAAAGTAAATTTTCTGAACCATGGAGGTGGGCTAACTGTTCCCTACCTATACACGAAGGATTTCTGTACCTGCAACCCCTCAGGACTGTGAAGGTCTAAAGCAGAGCCAAATAAATGCTTCCAGGAGACACACAGACAGGGTAAGTTCCACTGGCAGTGGAACTTCAAAGTGCGCTTCGAAAAACCTAGATATGTTTTAAAACCTGAGGGTTCCAACCAAAACATACTTCTTGGCCAAAATTGAACCATAAGCCACCAGTTTACAACTTCTGAGATCCACCAGAGAACCAAAGGCAAAAAAAGGCTTTCATAGTAAGTCAACTCATATAGGGGAGTAGGAACATGCTAGAACAGAAATGGATACTCTGGAAGGCCATGGGCCAGCGATGAACTAATGTGCACACTTTCATCGTATGTGGTAATTATACATCATGGAAATGTCTGTTCTCAAGATCAGTTTTCTCTCACTCTTGACAATGTCAATTTTCGTCCACATTACTTTTTGCAGCCAAGAAAAGTGAATCTAATTTAAAATTTAGAAGCACTGCACCAATGGAAAAATGAAAACAAAACATCTTTTAGTGACAGACATCTGTTAGACTGCATTTTATATGTGTCATAGCACAGTTGTCTGTTTTAAAAGTTCATTTCAAAGACTGGTTTTCTTAGTGTCTTCCTGACTTTATGACTGCCAATTTTTTTTTTAAATCAGTAGCTTTCAGATGTTTTTGACCGTGATCTACATATGAAATATATTTTATTCTGAAACCCAGTATACACATACATAGGTGTGGGTATATTTTGTGTGTAAAGTTTTCAGTCTGTATAAACTGATGTTCTATGAAAAAATAATTCCCTTTGGTGAAAAACTCTGATTTTTCCTCCTATTCTTTTTTTAAACTGTTGGATTCAACTAAATTAAACTTACAAAACACAGATGAGTTCTAACTCACAATCTGAAAAGCAGCACATTTTCATAAACAAACAAGCAATTAGAAGATTTCCCTAATCAGAAAATAAACAAAAAAGTTGCCTTATCAGCTTTCCAACTTTTATGTGAATTTCTCCACAGAAATAGGAGTAACCTTGGCTTATTTTTCCTAGTCTCCAATATTTTCCTTTCTTCAGATGAGCTAAGCACATACATGGTTTTCAAACCAAAGTTCTCCAGTAGGGATAGCATATGTTACAGTGTTGTTTTTAAGTAACTGTACATAGTTACAGTCATTTTATCACTAGAAAACCTGGAAGAAATAATTTCTGAGTTTATATTAGTAGTCTAATTTTTTCATGGTAAGAAACATACTTGAATTTCCAGAACTTTTACCAAAAAAAGTTCACATATCATATGTAAGACTCTGTAAGGGTGCCTGGGTGGCTCAGTCGGTTGAGCATCCAACTTCAGCTCAGGTCATGATCTCACAGCTCATGAGTTCGAGCCCCATGTCAGGCTCTGTGCTGACAGCTCAGAGCCTGGAGCCTTCTTCAGATTCTGTGTCTCCCTCTCTCTCTCTGTCCCTTCCCTGCTCACTCTCTCTCTCTCAAAAAAAAACATTAAAAAAATTTTTTTTAATAAAAAAAAAGAATCTATAGACAGAAGTGACTATTCATGCCTTTGAAATTATACACTTTCAAACTGGACATCACGTTTAAAGACACCTTTACCTGACAACGTGAAGCTGACGAGTTTCCGAGAATGCTGATTTCCGGAAGCACCTCCTTCCATGCCTTCTGCCCCCATCTGCAGAGGAAAAGCACATATTTGAAGTTTCACAGGAGTATGATGGTACCCAACGTGCTTAGGGAACCACATATATTTACAAATGTGATGATTTTTTGTATCAAACATGCATTGTAGTATATGCCTTTCATATACTATAAATCTTGGAATCCAGACACATAAAAATGCATATTTTCAGAGACAAGAGAAAGAGTCACACCTAAATTAAATCATTACCCCAAATGAAACCAATATGAACTTCTAAATTTCCTGGGACAGGAATCAACCTACTTTATGTCCTTTTACTTCTTTGATAAGAATATAGCTGATATGTAGTGAATGTACTTACATTACTATTACTATATTAAAATATTCCTTTCAGTTAAAAACCAAACACCAGATTCCTTTAGATTTACTAGGAAAACAGAATAAACTAAACAGGTGATTTTTCTCAAACTCGTCCACATATATGTAGAATTACCCTCCAATTACCTGCCAAATATTTCTGAGTCACCATGTGGATGCCCCACTGCCCTCGTAGACTCCTATTTTACTGTGCTGCAGGTACATGGCACAGCTATTATAATTAGCAGTTGTAAGAGTCTGCAGTGCTGTTGTACTGATTATTGTATTGTAAAAGTTTGTGTAAAGGCTATCTCACTTGAAACCTGTCATTTATGGACCACCGAGTATGGCAAATTTAGCCTTTCTCTCAATTAATGTACAAGTAAGTGCTCCATTTATGGTACACTAGGAAAAAAAAAAAAAAAAAAGGTCTCCCAGTTCTCTAACAAAGAAGCCCACAATGCTATAAGAGACTGAACTGAAGGCAGAATATATTTTGAATAATTGGGAAACAGAGACCACATTTTAATTCTAAACTTTGGATTGAACCCTTCCATCTAAACTTTGCCACACTCCCTCACCTTTCAAAAAATCATCTACCACCACTGGGGAGCCTGGGTGGCTCAGTCGGTTGAGCATCTGACTTCGGCTCAGTTCACGATCTCACGGTTGCTGAGTTCAAGCCCCATGTCGGCTCTGTGCTGACAGCTCGGAGCCTGGAGCCTGATTTGGATTCTGTGTCTCCCTCCCCCTCTCTGTTCCTCCCCCTCTCACACTCTGTGTTTCTCTCTCTCAAAAATAAATAAAGATTAAGAAATTAAAAAAAAAATCATACACCACCAAATGCAAACTGATAGAGCCACTGTGGAAAACAGTATGTGAGTTCCTCAAAAAATTAAAAAGAGAATTACCAGATGATCCAGTAATTCCACTACTGGCCTTTTACCCAGGGAAAATGAAAACACTAATTCGAAAAGATATATGCACCCCTATGTTTACTGCAACACTATCTACAATAGCCAAGATATGGAAGCAACCCACGTGTCCACTGATAGATGAATGGATACAGAAAGTGTGACATATATATACACATACATACAATGGAACATGGAACATGACTCAGTCATAAAAACAATGAAATCTTGCCATCTGCAACAACATGGATGGATCCAGAGACTATAATGCGGAATGAAATAAGTCAGTCAGAGAAAGACAAATACAGCGTGATTTCACTCACATGTGGAATTTAAGAAACAAAACAAATGAACAAACAACAACAAGAAAGACAAACAAAAAATGAGACTCTTAAATATAGAGAAGAAACTGATGTTTACCAGAGGGAAGTGGATGGGGAGATGGGTGAAATAAGTGATGGGGATTACAAAGTACACTTAATGTGATGAGGACTGAGTAACGTATAGAATTGTTCAATCACTAAACTAATATAACACTGTATGTTAACTATCCTTCAATTTTTTAACCTCATATACTGCTAAGAAATAAAACTTTACTAATCCGAGCAAAGTTGAACAATTTAAAAATAAAGTCCAGGGGCGCCTGGGTGGCTCAGTCGGTTGAGCGTCTGACTTCAGCTCAGGTCATCTCTCGGTCCGTGGGTTCGAGCCCCGCGTCGGGCTCTGTGCTGATGGCTCAGAGCCTGGAGCCTGTTTCAGATTCTGTGTTTCCCTCTCTCTCTGACCCTCCCCTGTTCATGCTCTGTCTCTCTCTGTCTCAAAAATAAATAAACGTTAAAAAAAATTTTTTTAAATAAATTCTATTTAAATTTTGAAATATAAATTTCTACTTCCTTCTCCTTTTCTACATGTTTATTTATTTATTCTGAGGGAGAGTGTGTGCACACACAGGTTGGGGAGGGGCAGAGAGAGAGAGAGAGGGAGACAGAGAGAGTCCCAAGCAGGTCTTGCACTGTCAGCACAGAGCCCAATGTGGGGCTCAATCCCACGAACCCATAAGATCATGACCTGAGCTGAAATCAAGAGTCAGAAGCTTAACCGACTGAGCCGCCCAGGTGCCCCTCTACTTCCTGTACCTTAATCAAAACTATTTTGCGTGGCACTTCACTGATTCCTGATGTTTTCAAACGTCATCTGCAGTATAATAAGGTATCATCCAGGTATCTTTAATTTATTTCATCCATAAAACCAACTTCATGATAACTCTGGATTGACTCTCAACAAGTATGTAAAGTTTACCATATTGCGTTGTTTCTCTCTGACTCATCATCCCCAGTTTAATCGGAAAAGACACAGCAGCAAACTGGCCAGGTAATGGATGGCTGTCTCTGTCTCATCCTGCTTTCACCACACACATCCCTGGACCATAGAGTAGTGAACAGCGTGAGGTGGTACAGACTGCTGTGAGACAGACACTCAGCAACCTGCCCTCCAAGTCCTGAGTACAGCCTGATAAACCATAGCTTCCCACCAAATGGACCACACCGCCCAATAAGATGTGTTCCCTCCAAAAACATGAAGTCTCTTCCTGCTAAGCTACACTGATGCTAAGTGAGTTAAAGGAGATGAAAAAGATTCATGGTCAGTCTTCATTTAAACATGTTGGAAATGTTATAAGACATTATAGAAACACAAGAAAATGCCTTCAAATTCTCATTTTAAAAATATAAACCACTGTCTGGCAAAAGCTAATGTGAAACAACTCTCACAGAATTCACAGATAGCCTCCTGTACTACAACTGAGGCAAATGCTCTTCTGAAGTAATACTCCATGAATTCAATTCCATCATTCATGACAAGAAAGCCAGGAAAGACCAAACATTATCACTAGATACAGGAACATCGGTGATAAGAAACACATCTGCACTCAATGTTTAAAGAGAGATTTTAAATAAACTCACGCCACAGATTCATTCCAGGAAAACCCAGAAGGAACACTGACAACCGAGTGTTGAAACAATACATGGTAGTGAGTGATGCTAGCCTTTATCTGTCCCCGAAGCCAAAGGATTTCCTGTTCCAAGTGTCGGAGACACATATCACTGAGTACTCTGATGAATGACAATGACGTCAAAGTACAAATGACAGAAAAGACGCAACTTTTTTAAAATCCTTGATTCATTGCAACAGGATATATGAGAAAGGAGGCCATAAGATGATGATGGCAGCTCATTTTCTTCCCTAGAGAGGTGCTCAGACACTTCTTCCAGGGCTATTCTTTGCATATGGTCATGGAATAATCAAACTAAAATATCAATGTTGTCAATCAGTCACAATAACTAGACACATGTCATATAACTAGGTGACCATCATGGAAGCACAGCACTTATCCCCATGAGGTGTCCCCCAGACTTCCAATTTTGGACATACACCCAAATTGTCTCAGCTGGGTCAGAAATCTATTGACCACCAATTCCATTATTGTCACCCTTTGAACAGAAATATTCTATTCTGACTGCCAGAGCTATATCTATGAAGCTTTGATGGTTCTCTAAAAGCTGTCTGAAGAAAATTAATTATCTACAAACTATCCACAGGCTTTGACAGAGTAATCTCAATGCAAAATCAATGGAATGAGACCAGTGTTCACTACGCTGGAAAACCCTGCTGCCTTCAGTGATATCTGATCACTTAAGTTGCTCACGTCTAAGAAAATCTGAATCTAGAAAATCATGTTTGGAAGTTACTGTCTAATTGCACACACAGTTAATTTTTCAAAGGTTCTATTATTAAAGACCTCACTTTTCCAGTTTTGTAACTTTTCTTTTTAGAATATCAGTTGAAGCACATTCCACCGCTTAGTATGTGACATGACAGATTTTGTAATCAATGACTGTTATTCTCCTGGTGACCTTCAAAGTCTTGTATAATAAATGTGGATTATTCTTTTAAATTCTAAATTGTGTTTACTACATGGGAACTCAAATATAATTCAAATGCGAGTAGAATATTTGGATACTAAAGATTTTGCAAATACTATTCCCACTACCTGAAATGCTCTTCCACCCCCCCCCCCCCCACCCCACCTCTTCACCTAAGTATCTCCTACTCATCCTTCAGATTGTCCTGCAAACAATCTTCCTTCTTCAAGGAAGCTTTCCAAGACCTACCTGATCAGGATAAATTCTACTAGTATGAGCCCTTATAGCCCCATTTTACTCCCCCTCACAGCAGTTACCACTCAAATAAACATAAATTAATTTAATGATGTCTCTTGTCCCCACCAGACCAGTGAAAGAAAGGACTGAGTTTTTGCTTGTCATGTCATCCCCAATGGTGGGTGCAACGGCTGGTACTTAGCAGGTACCCAATGAATATTTGTTTGAGTGAATAAATGAAAAGGAAAGACTTCATGATATACCGTTGTTGGTTCAAAGTGCCACCTGCAGAGATTACTTTCTGAATTTCAGGGAGTCAACATGACTACTTGCCTATTTCCAAAAATGCTTGCATCTATAAATGCACACATACACAATACACACGTGCATGCGCGCACACACACACACACACACACACACACTGTGATAAAGGTTCTACATTGTGGGAGTCAATATTTTTCTTCTTTGCTTTCATGACCTGATTTTTATTAATGGCTTATTAAACCTCCAATGCTTTACATATCTTAGACTCTAAGAATCTCCCCAAACCACCTGAACCCAACCACCCATCTACAATGAGTACATACTACAAAGCTGTTAGATTCTAAATTTAGTCAATGGAGTGAAAAACCACAAAATTGTGAAAAATAAACCTTCAGAAAGTACCATGTTGAAAATGTATATATATACTTGCCTTCAAAAGTCTAACACAACCGGTTTCCTTCCAAACTAAATCAGGCATCTCTTTCTTCACTTGAGGGCCTGGTGAAGAGGGGGACTTCCGTTGAGTGGCCATGTTATACTAAAAATGTGTGGTATATTTAGGCTCTAGCGCCCAACTTGGCATCTAGGAATCTGGTGCTCAGACCTCCTGAGGGAATAGCACATGCATGATCCCCATCTCACACTCTTTGGAGTGAAAGCTTGTAAAGATGACTGCGGGTAGAATCACACAGGATTTGAATTGCTATTTTCCCCTCTTACTCACTGAGCTCATGTAAATTAAACTCAGGTAAGATGCAATGCCACCATTTCCTCCCAACCAGTCACCCAGACTAAATTTAGACCAAGTTTAAGACTAAATTTGATGGCATACTCACTAATTTGCTTCATGAATGGGTTCTCCGAAGAGTTGACCATTTGCAGAATTGTTATAAATCAAATCATATTTTTCCACGATTCGTATTATGGATCCAGGTAAGCCAGCCTGTAAGTTATTTCCTCTCCTACAACAGTGCCCACGCTGTTACGTTTTTCCTTTTTCATCGTTCTTCATAACCCTGCCAGAGCTGCACTGGCAAAAATAGAAGCCGAGGGCCCGGGGGGACCTCATGAGGAAGCCAGCAATGAGGGGCACTCACCATCACAGCAGGATTCTTCACGGTGATGCAGGGGGTCGTGGCTCGCAGGGCTCCGCTAATGCCGTGGTAGTATTTAAAACAGATTTTTATCTCAGCTGCAAATTGATTGGAGAAAAACAGTAATTTCAACACTGAAACTAGTCATTTAGGAATCAGCTGAAGAAATCTGCCACACCCCCTGTCAGAAGATCCTACTCTAGACTCTTTGAATAATCAATCCCTTCTTTTCCAATCAAAGAAATAAATTACACCAATTCCTGTTTGATTTTACAGAATTCTCTGAAATTTTCTATGAATATCCCAAAGATATGAGAAAAATAATGCACAAAACAACATACCAAAAAATGTATAGTGTAGGGATAGGAAGAAAACTAGTCACCATTTATTGAGGCGCTCCACAGCGCACCAGACACCATGGTTTGTCGCCGCTCATGTTGTTATTTGATACCCACTTCAGCCTTGGGAGGCAGAAATTCCCATCCCCATATTACAGAAGAAGTGCCAGAGTTTGCAGAAGGTCAAATAAACAGGAAATGACAGAGTCAGAACTCAAACCCAGTCTGTGGGACTCCAAAGCGTTCACTCCTAACCTCTACAAAATAGACGGCCACTGTTAGTGGAAATACAAAAAAGCAGTCTAGCAGAGTAAAAAAGAATGCTGTATAGATTCTGCAGTGATAGGGAATCTGTATTTTAATTTTTCAGGTGGCTTCAATGTAGTCACTAGACAGGGATCAAATTTAGGAACCATTGGCATATAGATATATAAATATATAGATCTGGATAGATAAATAGATAGATGGATAAATAGATAGATAGAGATATGTGGAGATATATAAACCTCTCTCCCCACAGGTGCATGTGTACATACACACACACACACACACACACACACACACACACACACATAAAATCTGAGCTTGATGAAAAGCAATACAAATGCCAATTATTGATTTTGGAAAGTAATTACAATTTGAAAGACCATGAAGGCAAAATGTGTCAAAGATAAAACCCACAGCCACTAGAATTTCTCTGTATACAGAGTATCTGAGTCACTGTAGTGTCCCTACAAGACGCATTTTCCCCAAGGTGTCATTTAAGGCAATGATGTCATAGGAAATGATGCTGATGGACAGGCACCAGGGAAGAGTCGCAGCCTAGAGAAGTGGGGCTCCTCTCTCAACTGAGTCACCTGGATTATTAAAGTGGGGCCACTAGATGGATTCTCCCCAAGAAGTTATTCTTCTATCAACTCTCCTGACTGCACCAAATGGTCTCCTGCAGTGTATTTGGTTTGCCGATTTTAAGAGAAAGATAGAATGCTTTAAAAAATCATTTTAGGAATTTATATAGGATTAGGAATACTACATACAGGAATACAAAACTATATTACGTTTTTCTAACAATGACAAAATACTAAAGCTTAAAAAATTAGCTCTGTCATGAGGGAAAATATTGAGTGTTTCCATTATGCATGATGATCACAGTGCAGTGACTCACAATGTAGTTAGCATCATCAAGCAAAAGATTTTTACCATGTACCCATCACAACATATCCCTGACAGTGCAAGAGAATCAAAGAAAGGTTTCTGGTCTAGCAGGTGTTCTTTGTGTAGCTGTTAGGATGACAATTTCACAGGAAGGGCTAAAAAGGAAGAGCGGCTGGGTAGCAGAGTGTGGAGACCCCGGAGAAGATGAGCGACGACACGGTGGAGTCAGAAAGTCCTCATGGAACAAATAGGTCTGGACTCACACTTCTAGATGAGAAAAATGGAGCAGAGATGATAACGGGTGAGGGGCGGTAAAAGCTGGGAAGCAGGAATAAGCATGCTGAGTTTGAGGAACAGCAAGATGACGCACACAGGAATTCTAGCCGCACTATGACTTCACTTGCCTGGGAACACCTCTGCAAAGGACTTTCCCGAACATTAACACAAGCTTTTGGTTATTACTGAAATAGTGACAGCTGTACAGGTCTGCGCAAACCCTCCTCTTCCACTTGCTTTCTTCCAAGACCAAGAGCATGTATTCTACGAGAACAAAGCTAAGCACCATGCACAAAGCCTGCCAAAGCAGAACGAGCCTGATGGTGTGCACAAGGACTGAATTCTGCAGGCATGAGCTCATTAGGATCACACTCAAAATGCTGGCAACCAGCGGTCTGGGAATCCGCCTGCAGCGGCACCTCATAGATCAGATCAGCGGTAAGGGAGTGAGCAGCTCATTTTTCCACAAAGAGAAGTGCATTTTTATAAGACATCTTCCCCTAGCTCCCTCTCAAGTCAGGATGCTATCTCCTCTTTTGTAAGGTTTTAAGAGTCAGCTAGGTAATAGATTATGAGACTGGGGGGGAAAAAAAAGGGGACTGCTGATTTTTGTGTGTAGGATGTTGATAGCCAGGCCTGCTTTGCTAGTGAACCCATGTGGGGTGTTATTTATTCCTTGCTATAACAAAAGTTTCCAACCCCAGTGACAAATTACGATCCTTGAAACTATAAGATAAACTCATTCTGAATTGCACAGGATAGATTTTGTGGACATGATCGCCAAAAACATGACAGAGCTAACAGCTTCATAATGCTTCAAGGCTAGATGCAAAGCCAAGGGGATTTGCACAGATCACCCATTACAGAACCAAACACATAGGCTGGTCATCAGAGAGAATAACACAGTACTGGACAGAACTAGTCGTTTGCACCTGGACTGAAACACGCCGGCTCCTTCAGCAGAACACCAGTGAAGACTTCTGTCCCCTAAAATACACCAACGTTCCACCCTGACAAGGTGAGAGCATTCCTCTTCAAACATTAGTGTTTTATGAGGTCACTCAAGATTTTTTTAAATGGTGTTACTAAATGCAATCTCCTCTGAGTGAGAGAGAAAAGACAGAGAGCTGCATTCTGATTGACGTGCTTAAACACTTTAGCGGTGGAGAGAGGTAACCTAGAAGAAGACTCAAAAAGGGTGGAAAGGGGAGCTGGCATTCACGCTCCTACTTTAGCTACAGTCTGTAAGCACTAACTGCAAGAGGAAAACAAAAAGCTACTTCTGAGAAACAGATACATGGACAGATAACAGTAAACATATGAATGATGACCGAGCATCAGATAAGGGAGGAGCCCGCTGCCTGTGGCACCAGCCAGCCCTGTGCACAGGCAGGGGAGACGGAGGCCTAAGGAGCGATGAATGATCGCTGAGAATGGTTTCTCCATAGCCCGATGTGGGAGCCAACATCTCCTCCTAACGGTCTCAGATTACGGAAATATATATATTAAAATATGTGTGTATGTATATACAAAGTAAGAGAATTTTCTCCAAAAAAAAAAAAAATCCGCCTTTTATAAAAAGCATGTTGGCTCGCTTGCTAGGGTCTGGTTGGGCCAGTGATGGTGGTGGGGGGCCGGGGTCTTGGTGCTTGTGGTCCTGGGCCCAACGGGCAGCATGGAGGGGCCACCCCAGATCGGGACATCTCCCTGCACAACTTCAGCACAAGGCTGTGGGAGCAGCTCGTCCACTTCCACGTCATGTGGCTGACACACTGGCTCTTCCTGTGGGTGGGGGCCATGCCGCACCTGTGCAACCTCGCCGTGGCCCTGTGCAGCCACTATGATTCCATCCCCGTGTCTACCTCCCTCCTCAGAGACACTTGTGGCATGACCTCCACTGATCTTACCCAGCACTTAGCCAGGAAGACCAACAAACAGATGTTTGTCAGCTATAACCTTCAAAACACAGATAGTAACCTCACATTACTTGTAAAACACAGGATCAAGGAAGAAATGGAGGCTTATCCAGAAAAGTTCTAGCAGAGTGGCAGAAGTGAGAATTTGTAACTTACGTACAATATACATTTAAATAAATGGACTGAATTAAAAAAAAAAAAAAAGCATGTTGCCTCAGAGGGCAGCAAGACAGGAGAAGGGTGAGGAGGCCTCCTACATTAGCCTATAAGGACCTGCCATTGGGGGCACCTGGGTGGCTCAGTCGGTTAGGTGTCCGACTTCAGCTCAGGTCATTATCTCATGGTTCGTGGGTTCAAGCCCTGCATCGGGCTCTGTGCTGAGAGCTCAGAGCCTGCAGCCTGCTTCAGATTCTGTCTCCAGCTTGTGCTCTGCCCCTCCCCAGCTTGTGCTCTGCCTCTCTGTCTCTAAAATAAATAAACATTTAAAAAAATTAAAAAATAAAAAAGGACCTGCCATTGGCTGGGCCCGCTCTAGCCTAGGAAGGAAGGAAGGAAGAAAGCACCACCCAAATGGCATCTTCCTCTCTCAGAGGTCCCTTCTGAACGGCTAAAGCCAGTCATGAATTATGGAAATATATTTTGGTGCCTTTTAGTAATCTTCAGGATACTTTCATTTAAAGGTTTACTACAATAAAGACTTGGCAGCCTCTATTTAAATGCTGACCAGACATAGAAGCCCGTTTATTTTTAAATTTTTAATTTACTAATTTTAATGAAGACATCTCCCAGAGCACTGGTGCTGTGGGGTGATGGGAGGGGGATTGTGGGGAGATAGTACCTTGGGCTTGTTTGGGGTGGGGGAGGGGAGGTCAGGGAGGTGGAAGGGAAGTTGAACAGGGTTTAGGAACTTAACCATGCTCCTAAGTAAAGGGGTTTCTATAACTGCATGATTCTGACATTGCATTTAAAAAAAATTTTTTAAGTATATTTATTTTTGAGAGAGAGGGAAAAAGAGAGAGCACAAGTGGGGGAGGGACAGAGAGAGAGAGAGAGAGAGAGACAGAGAGGGAGGCACAGAATCTGAAACAGCCTCCAGGCTTTGAGCTTTCAGTGCAGAGCCTGACACGGGGCTTGAACTCATAAACCGTGAGATCATGACCTGAGCCGAAGTTGCATGTTTAACCAACTGAGTCACCCAGGCGCCCCTGACACTGCATTTTAATTTTTTTTTAATGTTTATTTTTGAGAGAGAGAGAGAGAGAGAGAGAGAGAATGAGTGGGGGAGGGGCAAAGAGTGAGTGGGGGAGGGGCAGAGAGAGGGAGACACAGAATCCGAAGCAGGCTCTAGGCTCCAGGCTCTGAGCTGTCAGCACAGAGCCTGACATGGGGCTCAAACTCATAAGCTGTGAGATCAGGAGCCGAAGTCAGATGCTTAACCGACTGAGCCACCCAGGTGCCCCCTATGACACTGCATTTTTAAGGCAACCATTGTGTTTCTGGGTTTGTATATGAATAAACTATTTCAGACAGATCAAATGAAACCAGTAAAAGTGCTTGCCTTCGGGGAGGAGAAACTGATGACTGGGGCATGAAGTTGAGGAGATACGTTTACCTTTGGATCTTTTCAACATTATATTCTTTCATACACTACTTATTCAAAAATTATTTTTTAAAAAGAATCTCAACTCAGCTACATTAACTCCAGGCATTAGTATAAAACTTCATTTCAAGCCCTCTCTGAAAAAAGATTCTACAGGCCACCCTGTGCAAGAAATGGTTTTATTTCAAAGGCTGGGATCTCATCCATCACTTTAAATAGCAACAAGATTCACTTAGGCAGTCACTAATAGCTTGCTCCTATTTAGAAAGTGTGCGTTTTCCCCAGGTTTCTAGAAGCTGAATATTTTGAACCATAAAGTAGATGAAATGGAGATGCTCTTCCTTCAAGCATTTTTATTTAAAAAGAATAATCTTTAAAAAATTCAACTTAATGATTTTATTAATTCTAAAACAATTAAAGCAATTAATTCTAAAACATGATTTTCACCATTGTCCTGTGTGCTTTTATTATATTCTTCGTACTATGACTCTTATTCACAGGCTCTTTTATTCAGAGGCCACAAATTGGAAAAAGTAAATACATTTTAATCTTCATGCTTTTGAGGAAGTCTGCTTACATTTCCAGTGACATGCTTTTTATTTATTTATTTATTTATTTATTTATTTATAATTTTTAAATGTTTGTTTATTTTTGAGAGGGAGAGAGAGACAGAGCATGAGCAGGAGAGGGGCAGAGACAGAGGGAGACACAGAATCTGAAACAGGCTCCAGGCTCTGGGCTGTCAGCATGCAGCCCGACACGGAGCTCGAACTCATGAACCATGAGATCATGACCTGAGCTGAAGTCGGATGCTTAACCGACTGAGCCACCCAGGCGCTCCACTAACCTATCATTTATATGTTACTACAAGTTATCTTCTCTTTGCTAAGGGCCAATAGAGCCTAAAATGGCTCTGCTCCTCCTCCTCTGCTAAAGCTCAGCTAAACAATCATGAAAATCAAAGATAGATAATATCGGTGTGGAGGCAGTGGAAACCTAATAGGATTAGCAAATGAACAGGATCCAAAACCTAATGTATGAGAGTGGAAAATAAAAAGCACCAAATCCATCCGAGGGGCAAAAAAAAGGCCTTCTGATGTTGGCAGGAAGGGCCTGGGAATGGAGATATTTAGGGCAAAGGCTCTGAACAGTACCAAGGCCACCTGCCTCCCTTACCTCCCCAAAAAGCCATTCATAAAGCAAAGGCCTTTTGTCAAGGCACCGTATGCTGGCAATCATACTTACTAACCTGAGTGCCAATCAGAGACACAAGCCACTTACACGTCTGATGCTCAGTTTCCTAACCCTGCCCACTTCCCAGGGCTGAGACAGGTAAGATGTGTGAAAGCACTATATCATTTATACAAATATCAATGTTCTGATATTATCCTCAATGATCACAAAGCAGTTTATCACACAGCAATGAAGTTCTAAGCTCATTCACTGATCCAGGATTTAGTGAGCTCCTGGAATAGTGTGTGGCACACAGCTGGCACTTAATAAATACTTCATGATGGCTGGGGAGAGAGAGATGGACAGATGAATAGAGGGAATGAAGGAATGACAAAAGCAGGTCTGAGTGAATGAATGAATGAACGAATGGCCAAAGTCTATGAAAGACTACAAAGAATAACAGAGACATCCTAGTATGATAAGACAACTTTGAAACCTCTTACATTTCAAAGCTCAAGATGCATCCTGCAAAGATGACCCATTCAGCTTCTGCAAGCATAAGCTCATCTGAGGACTATCTGACAGTTTGGTGACAAGTAGGTGCAGAGGAAGCTGATCCTCCTCTCCAGGGTCTAGGAAGGTCATGTGCCCAAAATTACACCTGTCTTTGTCCTTCAAATTCATTTAAGCAGGCCCTGTAATAATAGAAGTCTGGGCTGCCTGCCTCCTCCGGGTTTTTTT
The DNA here is from genome assembly GCF_023721935.1 of Panthera uncia. Taxonomy (NCBI): domain Eukaryota; kingdom Metazoa; phylum Chordata; class Mammalia; order Carnivora; family Felidae; genus Panthera; species Panthera uncia. The sequence goes on along the minus strand of NW_026057584.1, from coordinate 38,612,969 downwards.
CCAGACAAACTAAAGCCATCTTTACATTCAGAAAGAGCTTAGAGGGGGCTCAGATCAAGGTTTGCCCATGCACTTAGGGCAATTTTCAGAGAATTTTAATTTTATTTTGCCTGAACTTCTGTTGAGCTAAAGATAAATTTTCTTTCTGAAGATGAAAGCAAAAGTTTTAAATGTCTCAAGTTTTCAAGATCAGAGGTTGAAAATATAGAAGCTGTCTAACCCCTCCCCACCCAATTTTTAGAAGTTCCACACCATCGGCTCCAGAGGTTCAAGCAAAACTTCACTGTGCCGGAAGTCCCCTTAGGTCTGCTGTAGGGGTTAAAAAAAAAAAGTGATGTCTAAAAGACACGGACTACGCTACTAAGCACTTAGATAAATACCACCTTAGGTTTTTACACGTTGAAAGGATATGAATGTGTGCTGAAAGAAGCCTCATTCTGATTAATGAAGATAAATTTATTCTAAAACCAAACTTTCTGTAATTCTCATTCACCGTCTTGGATTTTAACATACACGACTTTTCCTAGTCCTTACAAAAATTCATTGCTGAATATTGCCAGTTTTATTTTCTCTAGTTTTGTGTGTGAAGAATTGAGATGGAATTTAGAGGAGAAAATAAAACAACAACAAAAACCTACTCTTCATTCCCAACTCCTAGTGTCAATGTCAAGCTTATTTCTATTAAACACTAGAGTGAAGCATAAAGAAAAACATTCAAGACAGAGATATTAGTATATCCTGATCGGCCAGGACGTTACGAATCTCTAACGCTTTGGGGAGGAGAAATAAAATCAATCATGGCAGGGGCACCTGGGTGGCTTAGTTAGTTAAGCGTCTGACTTCGGCCCAAGTCATGATCTCATGGTTCATGAGTTCGAGCCCTGCGTCAGGCTCTGTGCTGACAGCTCGGAGCCTGGAGCCTGCTTTGGATTCTGTGTCTCCCTCTCTCTCTCTGCCCCTCCCCAACTCTCTCTCTCTCTCATTCTGTCAAAAATAAATAAAAGCTTAAAAAAAATCAGTCATGGCAAATGAAATATCTGCAAGTGGGGCTTTTCACAAAAAAAATGTTCCAAATTATAACAGTATGTGATACTAACGTCTTTCCCGGTGTTCACCTGAACCCCATGGTATGAGGCTACACAGTCCATCCGGAGGCAATCATTCCTAGCAGGCTGGCATTTTGGAAGGAACAGGAAGGTTGTTTTACCTTTTCCCCTGGAATTCAGTTGGCAAGATTCTCTGCTACGTCAGCCTCTTAAACCCTGGCATCCTTTCAAAGGAGGAATCACACTGAATGAAAGTAAACCCATTCCATTTTCCCCACTTCTTTTTCTTATTAATAGATGGTACTGCCAGCTGGGCCAAATGTTGGAAAGTAAAGTAGAAAATAAAGTAGAAATAATAAGTAGAAAAACAAATGTCCCATAATCTCACCTCCTAGCAAACAACCCATGTTCACATTTTGGCAAATCTCCTTCCAGACTTTTTCCTATATGTTATGGTATTAGTTAAATTATGTTGTGTGTATCTACCTGTTTTCCCCCTCACTTATTGATATATCATGAACATTTTCCCTTAAAAACTACATTCCCTTTAGGTTTTCAAGAGACCCTAGTCAAATATTGAACTATGAAAAACAGATAGTTCTTAGGAGAGAGAAACATGATTAGAGAAAGTTATAAAATGCTGACTTACCAGTAAGGATGTGGAAGAAATAATCTAATGTCTTTAATGGCAATTCAAAGTAACAGATGTCAATCTTTGAAAATAACTTTTTATATAATAAAAATTTATATACTTGAATAAAAGTAAGCTCATAGCATGTTCCCATTTAATCAAACCTTACTTTATATTTTAAGGTTTAATAAGTACAATCCTTCAGTACTAATATCCACACATACACACACTCTCTCTCTTATATTAAATCTCTTGAATATAGAAAAGTTAATTCTTACACAAACTAAACAACTCAGAAAATTTTTAAATAGCCCATTTTCTACATTAATGAAGAACTGTGTAAATGTAAAAGTTAACTTGAACCACTCAGTAAATCGTGTATTCATTCATGCTTCTATCTAGCCTACAAAAATGTACACACCATGTTCTCAATAACATTAGTGGCAAATATAAATACTCTCCTTCACCCTAAATAAAAAGAGATGAGCTACTTCTGTGAGCCATGTACTATATAGAAGCATTTGTATTTGCAAAGAAATACAACATCAGATCAACGGGGTAATGGCTGAGTTACCTGCAGCCAATTTCTTATTCTTAAAATTGACCTCTATGGCAGTTTGCCCAGACTCTCTCATCTAATTGTAAAGACGAGGACCCGAATGCAACAGTTATTCCACTGCTGGGAAAAATAATAGCAAAGTATTCTAAAGACAAATAAATTTCTTAAGTTAACTGAAATCTTGAATTATTCTTTCTGCTCCCGGAAGTTAATATAATAAATATGAATTACGAATGTAGATACAAGGGTATATAAAAATGTGTAAAGTATTAAAATAACCAAACATGACTTATATACTATGCATTCACAAGATATATGTAATGTGTATATGTATTATACACACACATATATATTTACATACACTTTATTCAAAATATGTGAACATTCTCTAACGAGCATTTTCTAAAACAATATATTTCCCAGTTTGAGGATACATGGCATAAATATGAAAATCAGAGCCAGAAACTTTTATAATAAATTCAGACAAGACTCCCTAGATTTCTGTATATTTATGGAATTTCAGTAACAAACTTCTACTTCTCGCTGAGTACTTACGTTCCATGAAATAGGGCCCAGGCTCAATTCTCCATACGATTTGCCCTTTTTGGGTTCCAGTCACACCCCTGTTTTTAGAATCCCAGAAGTTGGCTGGAGAATTCTCATCTGGAAAAACCAAACAAACACTTTTTCAGCTTAATCACAACCTATGTCTCCTCCCTTAGTTCAGACTAATACAAGTTAAAATAAAAGGAGAATAAAAAGGAAATAAAATAAAAGGAAAAAAGGAAATAAGAGGAAAAAAAGATAAAGGGGGAAATATTAATGAACACTATTATTACTGACCAGCTCCCAGCAGATTATTACCCTGCATTTCTGTCCTTGCACGGATACTGAGGAACTGGGGACAGGGTGGAAAGAAGTTGGCATTTGTGGGCTTGGCCCAGTTAATCAATGTTGCCAAAAGGCAAAACTGGGAAGAACACAGGCTACAACTATCTCAGCGTCAATGGTGAGCTGATATGTAAGGAAGGAGTTGGGTGTGCTCCCATCTATAAAATCCTATATAAAAAAGAAAGGAAGAGCATAATTGAGAGAATATAATAGAACTTAAAATGGCATTTAAAAAGGGGGGGGGGGCATTAAGCTATGAAAATGAGTGAGGACACAGTATGGCTTTGCTACGAACAGTGTTTGGGAGATACCAACCGAGTCACCATGTCTGCTAGGATAATCTTTTACAAAAGGCCAGAGGCCGTAAACCTCAAACAACACAAAAGGAGAGAAAGAATGTTTAGGCTTTTGTATGGATAGTAACCTGAAGAATCAGCCTGACAGCAGCATTTTCCAAGCTTTCTGACCTCCTGGCACACAGAAAAGGGTAATATTTGTAGGACACACTGGGATAAATGAAAGACATGCTTATAACTTAAAAGGGCAGGCAGGGAAACTCTGGCTGCACCCAGCTCTGCCCCATCACCTCAAAGGGTGAAAGGATTCATATTCTATAATTTGCCCTCATCACACTAGTTTGAAGTTCTGTCCTAGGGCCCAGAATAGAAAATAAAACTGAAAACATGAAAAGAAGACCATTCAGAGTTTTACAGGCACATGAAAATGTATACAGTGATACTGGCTCTTAAAGTCAGATATTTTCATTTGTTTCCCCAAACCCCTTTCCCAGGAGGAAAGATTAAAGATACATTTTAACTGAGAGCTGGGATAAATTAGACATGGTGAAGTAAGAGCTACACCAAAATAAAGTAAAGCTGGAGAAAAGGTCCCAAGCTCAAGGGAATAGGCCTGAGAAGAAACGTCCCCTGCAACAAAGGGGGCACCAGGGTGGCTCAGTCAGTTAAGCATCGGACACTTGATTTCATTGCAGGTCGCGAGGTCACCGTTTCAGGAGTTCAAGCCCCACGTCCCTCTTGAGATTGTCCCTCTCTCTCTGCTCCTCCCCTTCCATTCTCTGTCTTTCCGAAAATAAATAAATAAACTTAAAAAAAGAAAAAGAAAAACCTCCCTTTTTTTCACACTTCTGAGCGTGAAAGAACTAGAAACATGGGCCATAGCGAGGAGTCAGATAATCCAGCTCTGGGAGACTTCTGTCTGTGTCTGTGGTTGCACTTGGAGCCTACTATTTTCATCATATTCATAAGTCAAAGAACTCTAGGAGGAAAGGTCCTCCCATGCCATCTGCATTAGGCACATTGCAAGCTAAAGATTCTTTCTGTGAAAAGCCAAGAAGGAGCCACTGTTCTTTATAAGAATGGAAAAGCATAAACACTCATGCCATCACCTGCTCTCCTAAACAAACAACACAAGGCACACCACTCCATTCCATCACAGACATAGAACAACAATGCCAATATTTTTTTAATGTTTATTTATTTTTGAGAGAGAGAGAGAGAAAATGAACACAAGCAGGGGAGGAACAGAGAGAGAGGGAGACACAGAATGTGAAACGGGCTTCAGGCTCTGAGCTGTCAGCACAGAGCCCGACGCAGGGCTCAAACCCACGAGCTGTGAGATCATGACCTGAGTTGAAGTCAGACACTCAACCACCTGAGCCACCCAGGGGCCCCAACAATGTCAATATTTATTTTTTTATTTTTTTTTTATTTTTTTTAATCTTTATTTATTTTTCAGAGAGAGAGATAGAGCGTGAGCAGGGGAGGAACAGAGAGAGAAGGAGACAGAATCTGAAGCAGGCTTCAGGCTCTGAGCTGTCAGCACAGAGTCCGACGTGGGGCTCGAACCCACGAACTGTGAGATCATGACCTGAGCCGAAGTTGGACACTTAACCGACTGAGCCACTCAGGCACCCCAACAATGTCAATATTTAAAAGGCAGTCACCTAAACCTGGTTGTGAAAGATGTCATGTGGCTCCTCGGGGCAGATCTCAATCACTGCCTATCCACTGAGCTTCTTCCTTGCCAACTAAACCCCAATTTTATCCAAGGCAACAATGTTTCCAGTTAAAAATATTCATCTCTCCAGAATCTCTTGCAGCTAAAGGTAGCATGTGATCTAGTTATGGCCAGTAGGGTGTAAGTGGAAGTCTACTGGATGGGACTTCTGAGAAAGCTATCATTTTCCTGATTAAAAAGAGGACGGATTTGGGGCACCTGGGTGGCTCAGTCGGGTAAGCATCCCACTCTTGATTTCTGCTCAGTTCATGATCCCATGGTTTGTGGGATCGAGCCCTGCACTGGGATCTGTGCTGACAGAGCAGAGCCTACTTAGGACTCTCTCTTTCTTTCTCTGCTCTTCCCAGCTCTACAGGACAGACCCAGCAATCCTATTTTGCTCTTCCCTCTCCCCTCTTCTTGGATGAGAACCATACACTAAGGATGGCAGAGCCAGAAGCTAGGAGTAACCATGATGAGTCCTTTAGTCCTGAACTACCTGCCTTCAGACTTCTTGCTACCTATGCAAAAATAAATTCCTATTTGGTTAAGCCCCCGTGGTTGGGTTTCTGTTACTTGCAGTTTAACACAATTCCTAACAGAAATACCTGTTAAAAATCAACCAGTGATTTAGACTCATCATGCCCGAATCCCTGTGACTGCATCACTGCTTCAGGCTAGACAACAAAGTACTTGCTACCCTTCTAAAAGATAGTTTAATGGGCAGAGGTGCTTAGGTGGAAGGAGTGATTCTCATGTTTCTGCAAATAAATGTACTATTTTTAAGCTATTGGTCACTTGGAAGGCACAGAAAGCCGGACCCTGGAAGGAACAGAATATATGCATCGGGAGTAGACAGTGCCCAGCTATGCAAAATACTTTTTTAGAAGCATGGCTATGCACATAACACATTTCTGAAAATCCTGTTGTGAGAGTTTCCTCTTGGGGCCTCAGGAAAGACGAAGTAGCATTGCATCTTCCTTTAGGGAGCAATCAGCAGGATCACAGCGATAAAAAGCAGTGGTAATAAAATTGTACTTGTTAATGCAACCTCACACTAAGGTTTGTACTTCTGCTGTTACCCACCTTTTCTCCCAAAACCATCAGGTAAGCCAAATGAAGTACAGATTCCTTTTCTTTTCTTTTCTTTTCTTTTTTGTTTTAAAGTTTATTTATTTTTGAGAGAGAGAGAGAGAGAGAGAGAGAGCAAGCAGGGGAGGGGAAGAGAGAGAAGGGGACAGAGGATTTGAAGTAGGCTCTGCACTGACAGCAAAGAACCTGATGCGGGGCTCAAACTCACAAACTGTGAGATCATGACCTGAGCCGACGTCTGACACTTAACCAACTGAGCCACTCAGGCGCCCCAAAGTACGCATTTCTGACACAAACTTGGGAAAAAGGACCACTGAGGAGCAGAAATAGAATGGGAGGTGGTAATGGGATGCAAACTATTGCAAGTGGTCTGAGTCCCGAACAGAAAGTGATGCCTGAGCTACACGTCACGTACACATTCCTAGAAAAAGAACTTTGACAGAGAACCACTATAGGCATCTCTTATTCCAAGAAGGGTCACTGATAACTCTTTGCCAGCCACATCCACTTCAAGGTAGAAATACTATACTATGTGAATAGGAAATAAGGGAGAACAGGAATGGGTGCTTGCTTCTAAGACCTTTAACCAAGAAATGTATCTAGAGCATAAATTAGAAAAAAAAAAAAAAAAGCAAACAAACAAACAAACAAAAACAGGGGAGGAGGGGTGCCTGGGTGGTTCAGTCAGTTAAGTGTCTGACTCTTGATTTTGGCTTGGGTCATAACCTCACAGTTTGTGGGTTCAAGCCCCAAGTCAGGCTCAGCGCTCACAGCACATAGCCTACTTGGGATTCTCTTTCTTTCTGTCCTTTCTGCACGCACGCACATAAGAAACAGATCTAGAGTCACGTGTTCAATTTATCCCTCAGCTCCTGTTAGGTTGGGATAAGCCATATATCTCTGACTTGAATTCCCCTCTTTGGTTCATAGGTGATGTGGACAACTCCATTTGGTTACGTTTGTATTTAAAGAAAAACAGACTATCCCCTTGAAGCAAAATGCTGAAAATGTACCAGGACTATTTAGGCTCATCTGGAACTCAAATGTGCCATATATGATGAGAAATGGGTCAGAATTAGGATAGGCAGGCCTAGAGCAGAAGTTTGATGGATCTGTTCTGATTTAAAATGCGACAGCAAGAGACCATCCTGTAAATCTCCATAGGGAAGATCTCATTCCCCACCAGGCATAGTGTTTGTCACATAGAAGATACTCAAGTTGATTAATACTGTTTATTCTGGATTGAAATTTTTCTCTGATGAGATTATGTTTCTGATAATTCATTATCCCTGACAGATACAAGCATTCCTGCCATCGAGTGGCAGTTACCCTTAATTGAAAATACCAAGTCCATATAAATAAACTAGCTTAGGGGCAAACAGGACAAATTATTCTGATACGACTATCACAACCTCCATCACTACAATGGCTCCTACGGATGCTAGCTGGCCCACCTCTGGCCAGCCTTGCTCACACCATATAAAGAACAGCTAAAATGACTCATTCCTTGTATTTCAAGAAGACCAATTTTAATTGGTCCCTCAGAGTAAAATTTCGTCTTTAAGTAGGTTAACACTTTGTTTAGGTTGAGGTCAATTCTAGTCTAGACCCAGAACACCTTATCCGTGACAGTATTTCTTTTTTTTTTTTTAATTTTTTTTACGTTTATTTATTTCTGAGACAGAGAGAGACAGAGCATGAGTGGGGAGGGGCAGAGGGAGAGGGAGACACAGAATCCGGACCAGGCTCCAGGCTCTGAGCTGTCAGCACAGAGCCCGATGCGGGGCTCCAACTCACAAACTGTGAGATCATGACCTGAGCCGAAGTCGGTCACTCAACCGACTGAGCCACCCAGGCACCCCTCTGTGACAGTATTTCTATGCTGAGATCTACTTTTCATGGATATCTGAGGACAGTTTATTTTTTCCCAGACTGTAGGAGTTATTTTTCTTTCTCCTCATCTAACATGCATATTAGGTGATTTGGTCTTTTTTAAATGTCCCTACTCCAAATAAGAAAAATAGTTGAGTATAAAATCGTATACCAAAGAAAGGGTTCTAAATCCCTTATGAGTAGAATGTAGACATAATTATAAATCTATTTTCCCCCCACTAAATAAAGGTTCTGATTGATCAAAGAAATGTTGGCCTTTAAAGCCAACTATCAATTGGTGCATTTATACTTAGTTACTTCCTTTCTCCATTTCTCTTAACAAATATTCAAATCTGTCCCACCGTCCTCACATCCCATAGCTAATTTCCAAGCTCCTACTTGGAGCAGGGTAGCATCCAAACCATGGAGAACATGAGGTCTCATTTCCCTAATGCCCTCTTTGCTGGGTCCATACCTACTCCTTGCCTTCTTTTACAGGGTTCTACCCTGTTATGGTGGAGCCTTTGACCCAATCCTCTCCATCAGTCACCTCTCACCTTGATTTTTACTTCTTCCTTTCAACCTAAAAACATGTCAGCTTCTGTGAGGCACACTCTCCTGGTTTTGCTTTTGCTCTTTGAATATTACCTTCCTTGTTCCCTTTCCCATTCTCCTTCTTATTTCCCTTCCTTTTAGGATTCAAATGTCTGTTTTCCAACTGAAATAGTCTATTTTCTAGGAGTGCATATTTTAGAGACTTAGGTAACTTTCAGGCTGGAATATAATCACAAAAAAGTAACACTGAAGATGTTTAATTCATGTACCTAAATACCTTCTCTAAATCTAATCTTGTTTGTTAGGGTTTATATAAAGCTTGTCCACTCATGTCTCATATGTCTTCTTTGTTCTCTTACAAGTCTCGTTGGCGGTACATTTTCTCTAAATAGAAAAGCAAAGTACACACACAAAAAAAGCCTTAAAATCCTTTTAATATAATTTTATACCTGTTTATGAATATTATGGGAACACAATCAAGGAAACTTGTGAAAATCTCACTCTTGCCTATTTTAACAATCCATGATACTTTTGTGAAGTGATTTCATTTAGTGTTTTTTTTTAATTACTCTTTAGGACTATTTCAATTCATTCTGTTATTAATACTGGAATTAAACCTAGTAAGTCCGATTCTCCAAAGGAGAAACAAATTAAGTGTTTGGACCCAGAAAACAAAGGCACAGAGCTAGAAGATTGCCACACACAACTCTCTTAACTATATTGTTTTGTGGTGGCTCAGAGAATTTTCTCAGGTCTAATTAATAAGGTTAAAAACAGGCCCCTTTTCCTACATTAAAACCATAGTATCTTTAGGAGGAACACATCAGGGCCTTAAACAAAATCTCTGTAAGCAGACTTAACATCTCCTGCACATTCACTAGGTCACAAATCATCCTTGGCTACTTCCCCTTTACCTAATTGATCCTCCATAGCAATGATTACCCAACTTCATTACTCACAGTGAATATCCTGCAGGCTTCATTTAAAATGCAGATTCCTGCCCTGCTCTTCCAGAGATTTTTGGTTCAGTAGGTTTGAGTCAGGATGCAGGAAACAGAATTCTAGCAAGTACCCTAGGGAGCTGATTCTGATACGGATACTACAAAGACCACACATGATAAAACTCTGTTCCATGGTTATTTCCAGGGATATTGAGCAATCACAGCGATGTTTTGGACACTGTACTTCTCTTTGACTACTGTGCCTCCAATTTGTCAGCTTGTGCATTCATTCGGTCACTCATTCATTCATGAAAAGCATTTACGGACTGCCCCCTATGGAATATAAGGAACACCCATTTCCTGCCATCAGGAGTCCCCAGTGTGGTGGGGGAAGACTGGCACATAAGGTACAATGCAATGTGAAGAATGCTATGACCAAGGTGTACATACTTTATAAAGTGTTAAAGAGGAACAGAGAAGGAATAATTATCAATCCCCATGACTGTGTGTAATTCATACGGCTCGGGATCTACCGAGTTTGATGTATATTTGGGAGGCACATATGGAGATATCCTCTGGAAGATCTACACATTTAAGCCAGTCATTAAGGTGTCTCATCCATTCCTTTGCTTCACTGCTCCATAGACATATTGCTTTACCTCCCAGGGTTCATTTTTTAGTTCTATGAGTGGTCATCAGAAGCAGCAAACAAGTGGCCATGTTTAGAGCTGAATTCAGTGGTAAAAGTTACTGTTGCTGCCTGGGTCCCAGGATGTTATCTTTTTCATCCTTAGAAAAGTAAGATTAATTATATTAATGTACAACATGATTGTAAAGAGTAATTTAAATAATGAATTCTCTTTTAAAATGACACTAAAAACTAAAATAATGTAAGCAGAAAGACTTGTAATTTTTTTTTAAACTCTTCCTTCCCCATAATATTTCATACACAGAGATCAGTGTGAAAAATTACCTTTAAAAGATTATTTTTTTCCTGATTCTGGATTCCAGAAAAAGGACTCTGAATAGGCTTTTAAGATAATATATAGGAGACATGACCAGACATCTCAAACATATCCAAACATAATTTGGATTTGGAAATGTTTCTATGACTGTTAATATTTCCAAAACCTGCATACAGTGCTGGAGATAAAATATGAACAAAACTGCTTATATTCAAAGCCCTCCTCTTCTATCAATCAACCCAGGAGAGTTAAGACACGGTGAAGAATTTTTTGAGAAAGACGCCATGTGACAGATTGTGCCAGAGAAATGAAAAATGATGCTTGCAACTTTTATTTTGCTTTCAAGTAATCCCTCCCCACATTTTCTCACAAATGGCATAAACACCTAAGTTGTTTTAAATTGTTTTTTAGATACAAATTGAAGTTATATTCAATGTTATATTCAATGTTACATATGTCTTAAGATTGGATCACACAGGGGCCTGGTTTGTTCTGGCTATACTCAAAACTTAGATGCCCTGGGATTTGGGATTTGGAAAGTAATATTAAGCTCCAATTTGAATCAAAATGATCATTATAAATTTTTTTTAACGTTTATTTATTTTTGAGACAGAGAGAGACAGAGCATGAACAGGGGAGGGTCAGAGAGAGAGAGGGAGACACAGAATCCAAAACAGGCTCCAGGCTCCGAGCTGTCAGCACAGAGCCCGACGCGGGGCTTGAACTCACGAACCGCGAGATCATGACCTGAGCCAAAGTGGGATGCTTAACTGACTGAGCCACCCAGGCGCCCCAAAATGATCATTATAGATCTGGGCAAAGACCACACCTTCACAGGGACTGTTTGACTGTTTTTAACAATTTTTGCAAAAATTTTTGCAAAATTTTTACCAGAATGTTCTAGGCAGGTTATGGAATCCTGCTGCTGCAATGTGACAGGAAAACTCTGACAATGACTTTGGGATCTGAACTACATCCCAAGGGAGGGGTGAGTCTTTACTACGGATTGCACTACACAAGAACACCAATCTTATGCAGCACTATGAGAATTCATCAACAAATTCCTCATGAATTTGCAACTGTGGCATTAGTTTTAACCCAGTCTCCCTAGATGCCCAATTCGTTACACTGAAGCTCTCTCTGGTTGAAAAAAGAGCAAGTGTCAGATCAATCCAGATACCACACTGCCAGCTGAGCATGTACCCACTAACGACTGTGGCCTGGTAGGTAGTCAACTGAGTAGCTATCTTCCCATAGATACCAGAAGGAGTGGCTGATTGCACTGTGCCAGAGATGGGAGAAGAAGGCACAGCACACCACAGGACAAAGAAGCAACAGAGGCTGAGAAGAGCTGATGACAAGTCTGTAAGGTCTGGCCTTGGGGATTCATGTGCTCTGAAAGGCACGTGTATCACTGCACTGGCCGGCAGGGTGGGCGCCTGTGTGTTGATTCAAGGCCACTCACCTGCAAGTATGAGAGAGATGTCTATGGATGTCTCCTCTAGGCAGGCCATCTACCAGGGGTGGGGGAGCCCAACTCGGAGAATGTGAAATCTTTCACTAGATCCACACTGGGTGATACAGACAAGTCCTAAGCACACCCCTGAGGAGGCCTCCTGAACATTCACACCTCCAGACATACTGAGCAGAGGCAAGATGCTCTGCTAAGCAACTTCCCATGTAAGATACCTGATCCCAAACTATTCGACCAAACACTCATTTTGACAGGGAGGGAACCACCAAGAGATCAGTGAGAAGCAACACTTGAACTCATTTTGCCAAATACCTTCTGAGAGTTTTCAGTCACGGCCCAGAACACCAGACAGTAAAGAGCAGTTCAGAGATGGCTTATATGTCAGGCACTGTCTTACCGCTTTGTCTTTACCAGTTCACGGACACCTCTAACAATCCTTTGAGGTTGGCACCGCTATCAGATTCTTAATGATGGGAACTAAAGCACAGAGACGTTAGAAAATCTGTCCATGATCCCAAAACTAGTATGTGCAGCATGTTCCTTGATACTATACCACACCTTCTATCTAGACCACTGTGAAGAATTTGGATTCCATGCTGATAGGAGGTCACTGGAAGACTCGAAGCAGGGGAGTAACATGATCCATGTTTTTTGTTTTTTTTTAATCCTCCTGGCTGCTGTGTGCAGAGTGGGCTGTAGGAGGGCAAGAGAGGATGGCCCACCATGCTTCGCGCCCAGGCCCAGCACTGAGTGTTGGAACCATAACCTAAACGTGACCCTCCTCCGTCTCCATCTTTCCTGTGTAGACAGAGCTGCAGCAGCTATAAATAGCCTCCCTGAGTGCAAAAGGCTGGCAATCAATTCCAGACTCGTCAGTCCAATGACCCTGCGAGGTGACCCATCCGTCTCTAAGCTCTCTCCAAGTCCAACCACCATCCTGGATTTCACTCTCTAAGCCCTTCCTCTCCCCTCTTTATCCAAACAACTCTCAAAAATCCAACTTTCCCACACTCAACCCTAATTTGTCAAGACAGAAAGCTCAGATTCTCCATCACTTAGTAACTCAATAAAGTTCCTAACGCAACATATTTAATTTATCACTGGCATTTAGTCCACATGGGCCTTCTATTCACCCACAGAAGTATGCTTTATGTTTTTAGGTACCTACCACTTATTTCAAGGACCAAGAGAGTAATACACTGCCTGATAATGAAGCTGTCGGGCAGTGGCTCTTAGGTGATGGTTAAGATCCCAGAACTTTGAGAAACAGCAGACCTGAGGTTAAATTCCACCTCTCTCGTTTGCTGAAACCATAACCTTATGCAAGTCTTAAAACTGCACAGACTCCATTTCTTCAATCTATCAAATGATAACAGCACCAAGCTCAGAAAACTGTGAGGAGTACATGGGTACAGTATTTGAACCTGGCACATATTTAGGAGCTAAATGTGTGGGGTTTAAAAATCTCTTAATCCATTTCTTCCTTCTTTCTAAGAAGTTACGTTTTTCCTTTAATACTCAAAAGCACAGTTCCTCAATCTCATTTCCTTAGGTTTTACTTGTTAAATTTCTTTTAAATAAATTCATTTTATTTTAATTTCTCATAAATATATATAAAACAAAAGTATGCTTACTTATGTCTTGGGAGACTGTTTTCTTTTTTTTTTAATTTTTTTTAATGTTTATTTTTGAGAGAGAAAGAGAGAGAGAGAGAGAGACAGAGAGAGAGACAGAGAGAGGCAGGGCACAAGCAGGGGAGGGGCTGAGGGAGAGGGAGACCAAATCCTAAGCAGGCTCCAGGCTCCAAGCTGTCAGCACAGAGCCCAATGCGGGGATCAAACCCATGAACCGTAAGATCATGACCTGAGCCCACATCGGACGCTTAACTGACTGAGCCACCCAGGCGCCCCTGGAGACTGTTTTCTTAATCTGGATGCCAAATGAGTGTGCAACAAAAGTGCAGTCCATACGTACACCAATAGCACATTATGCCATTACATGTGAATACAGTCTCTCACACAGAGTGTACCAGTCTGTGCAGTTCTTAGGTGGAAGGTCACTCAAAGCCTAAAATTCTGTCAGGCTTTAAGCTCAGCCTAATAAAGACAGGCAGAGATGCCCTCATCTTCCTACACAATGAAACATGGATTGGGTGGTACTATGTGTGTTCAAAAGTTGCCAGGAATGACAATGAGGTGTTAATTCTATATCCCTCTTTCTTTCTTCTAATTACTTATTTATTTTTATTTATTTATTTTAATTTTGAGAGAGAGGAAGACAAGCAAGGGAGGGCCAGAGAGAGAGGGGGACAGAGGATCTGAAGCAGGCTCTATGCTGACAGCAGAGAGCCCGATGTGGGGCTTGAACTCACTAACTGTGAGATCATGACCTGAGCTGAAGTCAGATGCTTAACTGACTGAGCCACCCAGGGGCCCCTAATTATTATTTTTTTAAATGTCATATACACACTAATTTATCACTCAAAGATAAACCTTTTTAATACTAAATGAAGTTTAGAAGCAACCTCTAAGATGCTTCAGGATGTTACTATTACATGAACCTAATAGCTACAGATTCTGAGAAATGTGCAACCATTATAAAATATAAAGTTCAATGCAAAAGCATCCTTTGGTTGGGGATAAATTACACCTTTGATCTTAGTGAGCTCATACAACAAGGATCAGGAACTTTCATAGCTAACTTTATGTAAAGAAGGAGGTTACCCTTATTGAAGTGAACCAAATATTTATTGGAGCTGATTCAAACTCAGTATGAAAATATTAGTTGGAAGTATATGAGAGCAATCGTTCTGGAACATTCATTGCTACTAATCCTAAAGAATAATCTTGCAGATGTGGCTAGTCCCTGCGGGTGCCTCCCCAAAATGGCTTGACCAGAGAGGCTGAATGACCTTCCCAAAGGTTGGACCGCTCACCTGAATCCTTACTAAACCATCACCTTACTTTTCATTAAACTGAGCTTTTATGTATGTTTCTAAATGGGGCACTGCTAGTTCTGTCCAGTGCAGTGTAGGCATGATAGCATCCTTGGGTCTCCGGCACTGTGTGCCAGGTGCACACTATACGACAATAAAAAATAACATCCCTGCCGACCTTGAGAACAACTGAGTGGCATTTTAGGCCCAAAAAGTAAATTTTTTCATTGAAAACATTTAATTTATAAAGGATTAGGATAGAGCTGAAACTTATCCCTGTATTCATCCTGGCTCTTAAACAATCTAAGCAGATTCCAAAAGTCTATTGAAAGCTGGGTCAGTTTGCCACAAGGAAATCTTAACAAAAACGTGAATTTATTCTCCAAGTGTTTTTGTAAGATTGTTGTTTAATCAACAGTTTCTAAAATGTGAATGTCTATGAATCCTTGTCCATATGAACGTTACATTACAAATAAATCTGCTTTAACATCTCATTCATGAGAGAAGAGCTTTAAAAATCTGTCTAAAAACATTATTGGCCAGAAGCAGATAACCTGTCATGAAATCTAGACTCCATCGCATGACATTAAAAAAAAAAAAAAAAAAAAACACATTCTTGTAGGTAGAACCTGTACTTAACATCACAGTAAAGTAATTTATTTGAAATCAGTGGGGCTCTAGAACATCAGCAAAGGGACTGCATATTTATTTGTAAAAGTTTCACATGCTTTAATACCTGTACTGATGGCTGTTGAGTTGTCAAGTGATTAAATGTGATAAGCACACCACACGGTTTGTTAATAGCTATCCCTAATCGAGCTGGGAGGAGAGCACATTTAAGAACATTTCAAAGAGAAAGGCAAAGAGAACTGTAAATCTCAAAGAGTTGGACTCAGGGGGTGCCTGGGTGACTCAGTCAGTTAAGCATCTGATTTCAGCTCAGGTCACGACCCCAAAGTTTGTAAGTTCAAGCCCCGCATCGGGTTCTCAGCTGTTCAGCGCAGAGCCTGCTTCAGATCCTCCATCCCCTGTATTTCTACCCCTCCCTTGCTTGCTCACTCTCTTTCTCTCAAAAATAAATAAAAGTTTTTTAAAAAAAAATTTTTTTAAGGGTCAGACTCAGAAATTAGGTGACAGTAGAACTCATTTTACAGAACTTCCTATTACCTTACCTCACATAATCCCCAAAAGTTTCTCTCTGCCTTTTTCAGGGTTGAATCCATCATCATTTCAAATCTGGTTTGGAAGCAGCAAGAAGAAACATGTTTCATTCTCCTTAAAATCATGCACTGGCCTATCCACTTGGCAATTCCATTCATAGAAGCAGCCAGAACTGAAGTCAGGCAGGTCTGGAGTCCTAACGTGGCTTTGAGAGCTCTGCAGGTCCACTTCACTGATGCTCCTGCTTCTCTTTCTCTTTCCCAACGTTCTAGAAATGAAATCCTAAGCAGGATTTGAGCAGACCTCTGCCAGGATACTCTTGTCTGGCTAAAAAAAACACTGAGAGCCACTCCCACTCTTCCTCAAGACTTACCACTGTTCAGGCATCCTTAATGAAAAAACATAACCTATTAGTATCCCATACGCTGAGGCAGTTGTGGCCACACCCTGTAAAGGGTACAGGATGCAATCACCCCATCCTCCCCTCAGCTTCCTTCCTTTGCTTTTCTATTGGGAAAATTCCAAAGAATGAGTTATGTGTACACACACACACACACACACACACACACACACACTCTCTCTCATACAGAGTGAGCTGATGTCAACAAACTGTTATCACAGAGAGGGGAATTTTCTGTCTGATTTACTAAGAATAGAGTAGCCATTACCTGGAAACTCTAATTTACTACTATGATTAATAAGATAAAGAATTTGTTTAGGGTATTAAAATAGGCTTATAGCATCCTAACTAATCCAAAATAAATATGTGGACTTGGATTTCAAACTGTAAAAATCAACTAAAACTTTTTGAAACATCATACAGCTTTAATGAAAATCCCAAACTGTGGTTATCAACCCTGAAGTTATTTTCAGATGTCACTTTTAATGAAAAAAATGGATGCAAAACATCCATCTAGCTGTGTTCTTGTCTTATCCAAGGAAGAAGTTGTGGCGGAAGAATTTCCAGATGAGATGCATTATTCTTTAATGGAAAAGGGGCCTCCTGAAGCTGGCCCACCCAGGGCAGTTGTCGCAATTATTAAGTGTAAGTTGCATGGGTGGATGTAATCAAAGGGTGCGAGACTGTATCTCTCCAGAAAGCTTCCAAGAAAGCAAGATAAAATATCTTCAACTGTCACACGTTTTGATGTGAAGTGAGACAGGCTGGATTCAAGCTCCGCGCTACATTTAGTGAATGCAATTTACTCTCTACTGGTCCCTTAATCCAGACAGTTTGCCATGAAGCTTCACGGGCCACAAAGCTTTGGCAATAAACTGTGTGGGCACAGCAAGCCTGGCACTCCAGAATCACCACCAGGCTGCTTCTGACATGTAAACTTTGCCCAGTCTTAGAGAAAATCACTGTAGATTCTTGGGTGTATGCTAATGAACACCCAAAGAGCAAGCATGTACACAATGCCTACAATGTACCAGGGACACATCGCAGACGCTATAAAAATAGCCTCACGAATGGCACTGCGCTCCAAGGCTGAGGTCAATAATGTTATTAGAGCTATGTTACAGGTGAGGAAACAGAGGCTCCCAGAGAAGTGATGACAGCCAGGATTTCAGGTTGGATCTGAATGACATCCAACACCCAAACCCAAGCTCTTTTACAGTACACTGCCTTTCTCAGATAATGCTCCTGAAGATGGCAGTCACCTCACTAATTTGACGGAGTCACCAAAAGGAGTTTAGGAAAAAGTAATCTAGAAGGGATGAGTTCATTTCCTCTTATTGGCATCAACGGTGGCTACAGCCTATGAACAACAGACTTCTCATCAATGTCAGCATCTCTGTTTTCAGCCCCAGTCAAAAGCGTCTAGTCTTGAATGCTTGCTTACTTCCTAGTTATGGACCAACAGATTCTCCATGAAGTTCACCTGATGCTCCCATGACTCTGGCTCTCCAAGCCACGATTCTTTACCTTCCAAATAGTGTAACATTTGCCAGACAGGCCACTTTAGCTGAACTCTAGGCTCTAGTCCGTCCATGTGTCATCGATGTTCACATGTGTCAAACAGGCTATTGTCCTATGTAAAGGAAATCTATTTCCCCACAGCACAAGCCATTGTCATAGGAGACTAGATTTCCAAGTTGACCAAGAAACTTATAAAGTGGATCAAGGGATGTGAGATGATGTTGGAGCCTAGACTTAAGGCCATCACATACACGCACCTTTTCATAGAGGTGGTATTTCTTAAACACAGGTAGTTCAGGCTGTACCTCTTCAATCATAGTGGACTACTGCATTGAGAAGGTATAGCAAGACAGCATAGTGTCAGACCTCAAAATTTATACATGCTAGGAATATATAAAGGAATATTTCTCCAAACCACAACCCAGTGTGAAGAAAGACCTTGAAGATCAACAAGTAAAATGGGAAGCACATTAATACAATATTTGCATCCATGTAACATCCTAGCATTTTCACTCGCTATGATGACATACGGTGCCAGGCATTAGGAGATAGTTCTCAACAAGACAAACACAGCCTCTGCTTTTTCTTACAGAGCTTCTATTTTAGAGACAGGGAGACACATTTAAATAACAAATACAAAATGAATGCTTTAGCTACTACTATGAGACATGCTACAAAGGAAAAAGAGGGCATAAGGGAACGGGCGAGTTGCTGACATGACCCAGGCCAGAAAATAAGTGAAATCTTCCTCAAGGAATCAGTGTAGGAACTGAGCTCTGAAGGATGGATAAGGAGGGGAGGAAAGAGAAAAGAGACAACATTCCAGATAGAAGAGCTGCTCAGAGGCCCTAGCATGGGGAGCAGCATGGCACTTCCAGGGACTGAAGGAAGACCAGTGTGACTAGAACACAGAGGGTAAGGGAGAGATGAGGCCAGTGAAGGAGAATAGACTAGAAATTTTAAGCATCAGTGTAGAGGGAAAGAAAGGGAAGCTAAAGAATAGAGGAATGAGGGGCACTTGAGTGGCTCATTTGGTTAAGTACCCAACTCTTGGTTTTAGCTCAGGTCGTGAACTCCCAGTTCATGAGTTCGAGCCCCATGTCGGGCTCTGTGCTGATGGTGCAGAGCCTGCTTGAGATTTTCTCTCTCTCCCTCTCTCTCTGCCCCTCCCCTGCTCACTTTCTCTTTCTCTGTCTTAAAATAAATAAATAAACTTTAAAAAAAGAATAGAGGAATGAAAATTGTCCTTTCATCCCATCTCCACAGGATCTCTTTCTGAAAGCCAATTGATATCACAGTTGTTAACATTCAAAGCTATTGATCTAGCAAGGATGCTCATGGGTGAAATTATGTTTTATGGATACTGAATGGATTAATCATAGAACTAAAAAGACATCATTTAACTAATGTAGCTTATTCCCAAAAGCTCACGGAATAAATAAATCATGGGAATAAAAGGCACAGCATAGGGAAGACAGTCAATGATACTATAATAGTACTATACGGTGACAGATGGTAGTATCCTTGCAGTGAGCACAGCACAATGTATAGAGAAGTTGAATCACTGCGTTGTACACCTGAAACTAATATAACATTGTGTGTCAACTATACCTAAATTAAAAAAAGAATGAGTAAGCTCCAAAAAAAAAAGAGTAGAGGAGAGCAAAGACACAATTCTTAGATTACGATACAAATTGACAATGGAAAAATTCAGCAGTGTCTCTTCCATCTAGCTTTATGTTGGCACCAAAAACCCAAAACAGAATCAAGGTTAGCACATCAGGAAGGAACAACCATTTTCCTGAAAAGCCCATTATGAATTTCCTTTGTGTTTCTGCACTTTGCATGCCTCTGAGACTGACATCATATTATCCCATATGCATTATTTCAGTCCTGTAGCAAGTGTCTGCCTATGTGCTGCAACTTTTATCGGAGGGTTTTTCTTGTGACATTGTGTTCCTTAAACAGCCAGATGAATGCTGGCCTCCTCACCACTTTGTTTTCAGATTCCCCAAATCTTCCAATGGAAATGCACATCAGTCTGTGTATACATCAGAAAACGTTTTGAAAATTCATTCAAAAAAGAGACAGCTGCTAAAAGATCAAGGGTAGAGCCTCAAATAAAAATCAGTTTGACGGCTGTACATGAAATACATGGTTTCTAAATTTTAGCCTAGAAACTGGTAGGTAATCAAATTAAATAAAAACAATAAGGGCTATCATCTGTTATCTATTAAGAACTTACCACATGCCAGGCACTATAAGTGTATACATACACTCTCTCATTTAATCCTCAGAGAACCTTCTGGGCTGGTTGTTACAATCCCCATTTCACAAAATAAGAAAACTGTGGGATAAAGAGACTGAATAGCTTGCTCATGCATAGCAAAATCACAGAGCAAAAAACTAGCTGAATTTCATATCTAGGGTATGCATGACATCAAAGCTTATCCGCACATTTCCCACCATTATACAACTTTCCCCCAAAATAACTAAGTACTGTTCATCAAGTGACAAGAACTGTGCTCGGTATTTCAGAATCACTAACTGATAGAATCCTCACAGCAATTCTGAGAGGTGTTATTATCCCTAAGATAAGGAAAGTGAGCTCTGGGAGGTCTGGTAACTTGATCAAGGGCACATAATGGCAAGGCTGAAAGGTGCAGAGGAAGACTTTCCAGAAGCCTGCACAATTTCACAACAGCAACATTTCTGAAGTATTCTGAGTTCAGTAGAAGCAAGTACGGGCATGTTTTCTTAGGGTTTTGCACTTTCATCTGGGAAATTATCATTATGCTCTGGAAGACAGTAATGTCCCCCAAAACTGACTTTCTCATCTTAGGTGGATAAGAAAATCCCTTTATCGATGTCCACTCAAGCCAAATGATCGGAACTGGGATCCATTGCTTTCATTAACATGAATAGATGACCCTCATTTTTTCTCTCTAACAGACAGATACACACAAGCAGATGAAATGTGCCAAACACGTGAAAGGCAGAAATAAGAATAAATGTTGTTTTTTTTTCTTTCAGTAATCTCTACAACATAATTAAAGAAGCAGCTATAATGGGGTCTCCTTTCTTTGACTGACCTGTATCCAGAAGCTCTAAGATATATTTCTCCTTATGGGTGAATTTTATATAAATACCTAAGAATGTTATATCTTTACTTATGGATGAATTTTGTATTAATCCTATGTTAATGTATTGCTAATGAAATATTACGGTGGTTTACATACAATCCTACCTCCCTCATTCAATTCATAACAACCGTTTAATTACATATGACTAGCGAGTTCTGCTCCTATGCTATTTATTATTCCAAATAAATTTATATTGTACAACAGGGTGAATTTAAAAATAGATTGTAGTCATGTAAAACTAAGAAAATAAAATGAAGCCAAAAAAGGAAGGATATAAAATTATTTTATTTGTCTATGTGTATACTTTGCTTCTATCTGTACAATGAGAACATTACCTTTTCCCAGTTATGCTTTGCATATAGCTGAGATAGCAATGAACTCAATAATATATCCTGGAGAGTCTCGGATAGGGCGGGAAGTACATACATAGAAACTCCACTATATTCACACAGGGAACATTTTCAGAATTGGGATTTATAATTTACCACAACAGTGCATGATGTAGAATCAAATAATCACATAAATTCCCAACTCTGAAAGAAAAGTTTTCAAATTATATTGTATATTACAAACATCTGGGACTTATGTTTAAAATTCAGACTCCAGGGGCACTGGGTGGCTTAATCAGTTAAGCGACCAACTCTTGATTTCGGCTCAGGTCATGATCTCATGGTTCATGGGTTCAAGCCCCACGTCAGGTTCTATGCTGACAGTGTGGAGCCAGCTTGAGATTCTCTCTCTCTCCCTCTCTCTGTCCCTCCTCTGCTCTCCCTCCCCCACCCCTCTCTCTCTCAAACTAGATAAACTATAGGGGCATCTGGGTGGCTTAGCTGGTTAAGTGTCCAACTTTGGCTCGGGTCACAAGTTCGTAGTTCCTAAGTTCGAGCCCCGTGTTGGGCTCTGTTCTGACAGCTCACAGCCTGGAGCCTGTTTTGGATTCTGTGTCTCCCTCTCACTCTGCCCCTCCCCTGCTCATGCTGTCTCTCTCAAAAATAAATAAACATTTTTTAAAAATTAAAAATAAATAAACTTAAAAATCAGACTCCATAGAGCAAAGAGCAGAAATTCTGATTCAGTAGATATAGGATGGGTCTTAGAAGTTTGCATTTTAAACAATCACCCCAACTAATTCTGATATAGATAATACTAGAACTACACTTTAAGAGACACTAGTCTGCAGTCTCAAAATTTAATTAGACCGGGGGCGCCTGGGTGGCTCAGTCGGTTAGGCGTCCGACTTCAGCTCAGGTCACGATCTCACGGTCCGTGAGTTTGAGCCCCGCGTCGGGCTCTGGGCTGATGGCTCAGAGCCTGGAGCCTGCTTCCAATTCTGTGTCTCCCTCTCTCTCTGCCCCTCCCCCGTACATGCTCTGTCTCTCTCTGTCTCAAAAATAAATAAACGTTAAAAAAAAAATTAAAAAAAAAAATTTAATTAGACCGTACACTAATGGACATGAATATGTGAATGCCACATTTGGTTTTGCAAATGTGTTTTGTTAGAAACTTCAAAAATAGACATACATCTCTGTATCTTTGCAGTGTACTCTTTCCTAACAATTCTCATGATGATTATGTTCAATCTATCTTAAAAGAAGAAAAAAGTGAGTATAGTGGAAAGCAAGTACAGAAAACACGAACACAGAAAGGGATGCTAACATGAGAAAAAAAAAGTTTTTGCTTGTATATAAGTCTAGAACAGTACTCCTCAAAATATAGGCCGTGGACCAGCACTGGGCCATGAACTTATCGCTAATGATTTGAGAGAAGGACAGAAATTGAACATGAGACTTTACAAACTTTTACAGAAATTTGTCAGAGTAATTTTAAGTCTGTTCAGTAATAATAATAATAATAATAATAATGAAAATGTGGGCTTATATTTTGTAGATCTTGTTTTCATTTCATTTTTCTAAGTTTTTTTTTCTTTAATGTTTATTTATTTATTCATTTTGAGAGAAAGAGAGGAAGGGGGAGCAGCAGAGAGAGAGGGAGAGAGAGAAACCCAAGCAGGCTCCGCCCTATCCGCACAGAGCCCAACATGGGGCTCAGTCCCACGAACTCCAAGATCAGGACCTGAACCAAAATCAAGAGTCAGACGCTCAACCAAGTGAGACACCCAGGCACCCCTAGGTCTACTTTTATTGTACTTTACAAAAGATCAGTGTCCGTGATGGGATTGAAAGGCCATAGAAAATTTGAGAAGCACTAGTGGGTTCTAGAAAGGAGGGTTTGACCGTGCTTGCTCTGTGCAGTGAGCCCAAGATTGGACACAAGAGTGGATTTCTGTGGTACCATCTCTAAGGTTACCAGCCAGAAAGAATTTATTGAATGATGTCTGTAAGAACATCCTTAACTTCTCATACTAATTCGCTTTGAATCTGTCAGCAATATATGAATCTACATGTTTTTGTGGATCTGTCAACTTTTCTTTTTAGCTTGTGCCACGTCTCAAAATAACACTTTAGGGGTGCCTGGGTGGCTCAGAAGGTTGAGCGTCCGACTTCAGCTCAGGTCATGATCTCACAGTTCGTGAGTTCGAGCCCGCGTTGGGCTCTGTGCTGACAGCTCAGAGCCTGGAGCCTGTTTCAGATTCTGTGTCTTGCTCTCTCTCTGCACCTCCCCTGCTCATGCTCTGTCTCTCTCTGTCTCAAAAATAAATAAAACATTAAAAAAAATTTTTTTGGTTAACACTTGAGTAAAATTTCATAAAAAATTACTTTCGACGCATATAACAGCACATTTCACTTATTATAAATGTATGTCTCTCAAATTTCAAAGAGACCCTTGCATTCTAACATTTGAGGGCTCAGTGAAGAGCTCCATCATCATACCAACACCCTATCTGTGCGTCTTTGCTGACAAGAAATGACTGTTGCAGGCTGTTTTCAAAAAAGAAGGTCTTTCAACCACTTTGGTCATCTTAGTACTGGGTCCTTATTAGCTACCTAATGATCTTCATATCTGGCAATGACAACAGTAATAAGAAGCACAAACCATCAATACATAAGTAGATGGGACATAGATCTCATTTTTGCAGCTTTCCTGCCTCCTGGTAAACTGAATAATAATTCTCTCCTTTATTGAGACGTGCCTTGTAGACAGTAAGTTCAATTCTAGACATATTCTCACAATTCCAGCTTCAGGTCAGGATACTGTTTGGTGGCCCTTGCAGTTGCTACTTTTGCCATGTGAGTGTTGCCAAGAATAACTTTTTCTCTTCCAAGTTAAATATGGTGTTTATAAAAGGTGTGGGGCACAGAATCTGGCAGCATGTATCTGTACACACAACAGACAAAGTCACAATAATAGCAACTGCGCTCCTGCTTGCCAAGATCTCTAGCCAGGAAGAGTGAAAAGTGAGGATTTTTTTTTCCCCTAAATAATTGTGTCCCTTTTTCAAAAAGAATAAAGTCAACCTTTAAATATGTAAGTTTGTTCTGTAATGTTTAAAAATTATAAGTCAGACACTAAACTTATTCATTATGTTTTACTAACATGTTTTAATATAATTTAAGACATTTTCTCATTTAGTCAGTTACTTATATGCCTAAGATCTCTCCAACAGCTTGTAAATACAGTACAGAGTAGCACTGGTTCTGCAGCCCAAATGGACATCTCTTAGACATGAGACCTTGACAAATGATTAACCTTCCTGACCTTTAGTTCCCTCATCTATAAAATGAGGACAATAACAATGCAAGACCAGCACAATTTGGGAAGGACTGTAAAGCTACATACAGTAAGGAGACAGTGCCTGGCAAAGAGTATGTACTCACTGTCAATAAACTCTCAGATATTAATGTTGTTATTCTCAACAGAGAAGACCAAATCACTGAAATATCTAGAAAATTTTTTAGAATTTTATTTCTGTGACAAATTTTAACACGAAATAGATACTTCCACCACGAAGGCAGCTGAACTGACTTCTGGAGTCATTCTGCTCTAGGTTATTTGACATGATTAAATCTGGCACAAATTCAATGCTTTTACTAAAATTCAAATAACATCTTTGGAGGAAAAGAATTATGTTAATGACTTCTATTGCACTATATACATTTGTTTCAGCAATCACTTTGGGAAAGGTTAAGTGCAGTGGATAAAACTAAAATCACAAGGCATCCTTGTAAAAGATGGCATTCATCCAAAATGCCTTTCCTGGAACAAACTGTAACAACTTGTTTCCCTCCTGCCGCCCTTCCCTACCAAGCTATATTTAAGGGTCTGTAAGCATTTCCATTACAAACTGCTGTCATCAGGATTTGTCATTTTACCCTCTAATCTGTTTCAGACTTTATAAATAAACATCTCAATCGCATTTTTAAAAAGCCATTGTTTTTTAAACTTAAAAACTTCCTTCAGTAAAGGATAATAGTACAAGGGGAAAAAAACATAAATACCAGAAAAGTAAGGATAATTTTACACATGAAAAAAAATTATCTGCCATGGCTTACTAAGCAAAATAAGACACATGTTCTAAAAATATGTGCCACTTAAGATCATGTAAATTTAGTGGTCACTGTGTTGTGATCTGTAATAATTAGAAACTACTATGTAAGTATCCAAAAATAAATGAATACGTACGTATGGCACAGCCACATTATACCCTATTATGTTGCCATCACACAATGTTCCCAATTTTTAATGACATGGAAAATGTTCATGATACAATAAGTGAAAAGCATACTGCAGAGCTGTATGCACAATATGAGCTTAATTGGGTTTAAAGTTTGTAACATATATTTCTACCAACAGTGCACAAAGCTTCCTTTTTCTCCACATCCTTGTCAACACTTGTTATCTCTTGTCTTTTTTATTTTAGCCATTCTAACAGGTATATGGTGATCTCTCATTGCTCATTGTGGTTGTGATTTGCAACTCCCTGACGAACAGTGATGTTGAGCATCTTTTCATGTGTCTGTTGGCCATCTGTAAGTCTTCTTTGAAAAAAATGTCTATTCAGATCCACTGCCAGGTTTTTAATCAAATTATCTGATTTTTTTGGTATTGAGTTATATTAAGTTCTTCATATATTCTGGCTATTAGCCCCTTAACAGATACATCACCTGCAAATATCTTTTCCCATTTACTAGGCAGCCTTTTTGTTTTGTTGATGGTTTCCTTCACTGTGCAAAAATAAAGAAACTTTTTAGTTTGATGTAGTCCCAATAGTTTGTTTTTGCTTTTGTTCCCTTGTCTTAGAAGACCTATCTAGAAAAACATTGCTACAGGTGATGTCAGAGAAATTACCACCTGTGCTCTCTTCTAGGATTTCTATGGTTTCAGGTCTCACACTTAGGTCTTTAGTCCATCTTGAGTTTATTTTTGTATGTAGTGTTAGAAAGTGATCCAGTTTCATTCTTTTGCATGTAGATATCCAATTTTCCCAGTATCATTTATTAAAGAGACTGACTTTTCCCCATTGTATATTTTTGCTTTCTTTGCCATAGATTTATTGACCGTATAAGCATGGGTTTATTTCTGGACTCTCTATTCGGTTCCATTGATCTGTGTGTCTATTTTTGTGCCAGCACCATAATATTTTGCTTACTACAGCTTTGTAGTATGTCTTGAAATCTGGAATTGTGATACCTCCAGCTTCTTTTCTGTCTCAAGATTGCTTTGGCTATGGGGCGCCTGAGTGGCTCAGTCGGTTAAGCGTCCGACTTCAGCTCTGGTCATGATCTCATGGTTCACGAGTTCAAGCCCCGCATCGGGCTCTGTGCTGACAGCTCAGAGCCTGGAGCCTGTTTCAGATTCTGTGTCTCCCTCTCTCTCTCTCTGCCCCTACCCCTGCTCATGCTCTGTCGCTTTCTCTCTCAAAAATAAATGAATGTTAAAAAAAAAATTTTTTTTAAGATTGTTCTGGCTATTTGGGGTCTTTTGTGGCTCCATATAAATTTTAAAATTGTTTGTTCCAGTTCTGTGAAAAATGCTGTTGGTTTTTTGATAGGGATTGCACTGAATCTGCAGATAGCTTTGGATAGTATGGAAAATTTTAACAGCCATTGTGGAAGACAGTATGGAAGGTCCTCAAAAAATTAAAAATAGAAATAACATAGAATCCAATAATTCCACTACTGGGTATCTACCCAAAGAAAATGAAAACAATAATTCAAAAAGATATATACACCCTTACATTTATTATACATTTATAGTAGCTAAGATACGGAAGCAACCTAAGTGTCCACTGACAGATGAATGGATGAGGAAGATGTGATTCTCACACACACACACACACACACACACACACACACACACATCTGCCACAACATGGATGGACCTAAAGGTTATCATGCTAAGTCAAATAAGTCAGAATGATAAAGACAAATACCATATGATTTCACTCATAGGTGGAATCTAAAAAACAAAACAAATAAGCAAATAAACAAAAAAGCAGAATCAGACCTATAAATACAGAGAACAAGTTAATGGGTGCCAGAGGGAATGGAGTAAGTTGATGGGCAAAATGCATGAAGACATATGGGCTTCCAGTTATGGAATGAATAAATCATGGAAATAAAAGGCACCGCACAGGGAATATAGTCAGTGATACTGTAATAGTGTATAGTGGCAGATGGTAGCTACACTTTTGGTGAGCATAGTACAACATATATAGAGAAGTCGAATCACTGTGTTGTATACCTGAGACTAATGTAACATTGTGTGTCAACTATACTCAAAACAAAATTCTTAAATACACATATTTATGAAAATATCGTTATAAAAAGGATATGCTAAAATGCTTATAATAATTACCACTTGGCAGGAAGACTCAAGTGTTTCCTATGCTGTTCCATATTTTCCAACTTGTCTATAATGAACTTGCACTACTTTAATAATCAGAAAATAGAGGCTTCAATTTGGCTTAGTATTGCAGAAAAAATATAGAAACAGTAATACAGAAAAAAAAATTAAGTTTGGCATCTCTCTTATCTTTCTATATGCTCTGTGCTCTCCTTTCTAATCTATATTTAATCATAAATATTCTGACGCTGGAAAATATTACTTACGTTAAAGTACTCATTCAAAAGAAGTTTTTACTTGTCAAATGGAGCTGCCAAAAAAAATGACCTTGTAGCTAACCACATATTATCAATAACCCACGTCTCAAGATGCTGAAAAACACAAGTATCATTCATCATATGGACATATCTAGGGGACAAGACACAGATTCAAGAGACATCTGGTAAAGGAACAGTAAGAAAAAAATTGAAGCAAAAGGTATCACATGAAAACTATTTAGAATCTAACTAAATTGAAGGTTTATATTCAAAACTTCAAGTACTCAGTAGTCATCAACCCAAAGAGATCTGCTCTAAACGGATTTGTGAATCAATATAAATCAAACACAAATATAAAAAATTCAGAGTTCCAGGCTATTTCAGAAAAATCACAGTACAATCAACCATTACAAGCATTCACGACCACAGACACAATTTCCAGTTTTTCTTTAAAGAAATTTGAATGAATTTTACCAGAAAACCAATTTTTACTTTTGAAAATCAAGATAACACTTTTAAAACTCATGTCATTAATATGTCAATTATACCTCAATTTTTAAAAAATTTTAAAAAATTAAAACCTTCTGTGTCATTAAATATCAACCACTATGCAAAGTACTTTCACATATGCCCTTTTTAAAATCTTTTCCTCTTACAGCAATGTTAAAGAATCTGGTCCACTTGGAAACACTGTCTTACGTAATTCCCTCTATCAGTCTATCTTCTTTGAGGATAGGAACCATATTTTATTAACCTTCATACTGCTAACAATCTTCCAATTTTGGGAAACATCTGATATATGTTTTTGATTAAATAAGCGCTGATTCTCTAAATTAGTTTTTATTTCCCTCAGACTTTGCCTTAAACATCATTAAGTGTGAAGTATTTCATAACTTACTGGTGTCCAAATTTATGTATTTAGGAACAAACGCTAAAACAAAATTTGAAGAAATACTAAGTGTGGAACAGACACAAAAGCACATCTAAATAACCGATTACATTGAGAAGTGAAGAAGAAGAATCTGATAACAAAACATAAATTAAAATAATTTTTCATTCTTTAAGGAAAAAAACAGAAGAGAGTTACAAACTTTATAAAGACTACTCTGACGATGCTCAAGTTTCACTGGCAGGCCAAGGAAGTTTTAACAACAATAAACTCTAAGTTAAAAAGAAACCTAGTTGAAGCTACTCACTAGTTAGTGCCAAGGAAAAGCTGCTTACACTTTTAGTGATAAAATGAGTAAATTCCAAAAATCCTGAAGAGACAGAAAGAGTTTCAAATATAAGCTAAAAGGCAAACTATATTATAGTTCCTTTTAATTCTTTATCTGCTTAAAGTTGTCTGCTATGAAGAATTACATTAATAATCTAAAGTACTAAAACTTATCTGGGTGGAGATTTTCCTGAAATGGCCTCAGAATAATTAATGCACGATTGAGGCAAAGCATCCATTTCATAAATTCATCATGTAATAACAAATATTATATCTTAAAGTGCTTAGAATAAGCTTTTCTCCCCATTTCTTGCCAGCAAATCAAATCAATATTGCTAAATCAAAAATAGAAAATTTGAATCAACCAAACTATTGAAATACAAAAAAAAAAAAAAAAAAAAAAAAAAAAAGGAAAAAAAACTAAGAAACAATTTTTGTCTTTCTTTCTGGTACAAGTTTATTCTGATGCATTCTCACATGGCATCTTTACAATTATTTGAAAACAAGGTTCCATTGCTAACACTGTGTTCAAATTACTTCTTTACTCATTACTCTGAAAGTAAAAGTCACAAAAGCCTCCTTTTGGGTCTCTATTGGGTTGTGAGTCAATGGGACTGCCATAAGTATAAGCAGGCCACTATGAGCCCAAGCTCAGGAGTCAGATTGTTGACTTTATATCTGGACTTGTCATCTGCCTTGTCATCTTTTTGTCAACTTGGCCAAACCATTTTAGCAGCCGTTGTACAGGGCCAAAATAGTATACATAGTGCTATGGTACGCCACACACACACACACACAAATTTGCTTTTATTTATGAAAAACAAACAAACAAATGTGGGGATGATAAAGAAGAGGACAACCACAAAATGGTTACCTGCAGAAAATGAGGGTTCTGGGTGGAGGTACAAGAGATAAAATATACAACTGCTCTTGAAAAACCTTCTTATATAGTTTTTCTGTTGCCCTAAATGGTACAGTTTGAGTATTTAAAAAACTCTGCAACTCATTAAAACACATGAGTTCATAATGATATTAAAATATACACAGCCGCTCATCAAAAAGAAAAATCTTTTTGATGAATGACGTTGAACATCTTTTCATGTGTCTATTGGCCATCTGTATGTCTTTGAAAAAATGTTCATGGCTTCTGCCCATTTTTTAATTGGATTATTCATTTTTTGGAAAATGCAAATCAAAACTACAATGATATATTACCTCACACCTCTCAGAATGGCTAAAGTCAACACAAGAAACAACAGGCGTTGACAAAGATGTGGAGAAAGGAGAACTCTCCTGCCCTGTTGGTGGGAATGCAACATGGTGCAGCCACTCTGAAAAACAGTATGGAAGTTCCTCAAGAAGTTAAAAATAGAACTACCCTATGATCCAGCAATTGCACGACTAGGTATTTACTCAAGGAATACAAAAATACTAATTCAAAAGGATACATGCATCCCAATGTTTATAGCAGCATTATCTATAATAGCTAAATTATGTCCATTGACTGAGAAATGGATAAAGATGTGGTGTATATGTATATAGATATAGATGATATAGATATAGATATAGATATAGATATAGATATAGATATAGACATAGATATAGATATACACATATATACAATATACAGATACATATAGTAGATTTTTACTCAGCCATAAAAAGAATGAAATCTTGCCATTTGCAACTGACATGGATGGAGCTAGAGAGGATTATGCTAAGCCGAATAAATCGGTCAGAGAAAGACAAATACCGTAAGATTATACTCATGTGGAATTTAAGAAACAAAGCAAATGAACATAGGGGGAAAAAAGAGAAGGGGAGGTAAACCAAGAAACAGACTTAACTCTAGAGAACAAACTGACAGTTATCAGAGGGGAGGTAGGGAAGAGATGGGTTAAATAGGTGATGAGGATTAAGGAAGGCACTTGTTATGATGAGCACTGGGTGATGCATGGAAGTGCTGAATCACTAAATTGCACACCTAAAACTAATATCACACTCTATGTTAACCAACTTGAATTTAAATAAAAACTTTAAAAAAAGAAAAGAAAAGCCCACAGCTAACATCATACTTAATGGTTAAAGACTGAGAGCCTTCTCCCTAAGATCAGGAATGAAACAGAGATGTCTGCTTTTGACATTTCTATTCAACATTGTACTGAAAACCCTAGCCAAAGCTATTAGACAAGAAAGGGATATGAAAGTCAGGCAAACTAAAACAAAAAATAAAATTGTCTCTATTTATAGTTGACAAAGTATTATATAGGAAATCCTAAAGAATCCACAAAAAAAAACTATTAGACCTAATAAATGCATTCAGCAAAATTGTACGATGCAAGATGGAAACTCAAAAATCAATTGTATTTCTATACACCATCAATAAGTATCCATAAGGGGAATTAAGAAAGCAATTTCACTTACAGTAGCATCCAAAAGAATCAAATATCCAGGAATAAATTTAACCAAGTAGGTAAATGACTTGTACACAGAAATCTATTCAATATTGCTTAAAGAAATTGAAAATGACCTAAGTAAATAGAAAGATGTCTTACATTCATGAATTGAAGACTTAATATCTTTAAGATGTCAATACTACCCAAAGCAATCTACAGATTTCAATGCAATCACTACCAAAATTCCAAAGGTCTTTTTTTTTCAGAAATGGAAAAGATGATTTTCAAGTTCATATGGAATTGCAAGGGGCTCCAAATAGCCAAAACAATCTTAAAAAAAAAAAAAAAAAAGGTTGGAAGGTACACATTTCCTGATTCAAAACCTTACCACAAAGCATTTACAACAATAAAAACAGTGTAGTAATAATACTAGAATAGATATATAGAATAATGTAATAGAATTGAGAGTACAGAAATAAACCCATACATAATAAACCCAATCATAATCAACTGATTTTCAATAAGGGTGCCAAGACTATTCAATAGGTAGAGAAGAGTCTCTTCAACAAATGTTTCTGGGATAACTGGATTTCCACATGGAAAAGAATGAAATCAGACCCCTATCTCTCACACCGTATATAAAAATTAATTCAAAAACTGATCAGTGACATAAATGTAAAAGAAAAAACCATGAAACTCTTAGAAAAAAACATAGGGATAAATGTTATGAGCTTGGATTTGGTAAGGGAATCTTAATTATGGAAACAAAAGCATAAGCACAAAAGAAAAAATAGGTAAGTTGAACTACATCAAAATGAAACCCTTTGGGGTTTCAAAGGACCATCAAGAAAGTGAAAAGGCAGGCTACAGAATAGGCGAAAATATCTGCAAATCATTTATCTGTTAAGGGTCTAATACCCAGAATATATAAGGAATTCTTACAATGCAACTACAAAGAGACCAAAACCCCAATTTAAAAATAGGCAAAAAACTTGAATAGACATTTCTCCAGAGAAGATAAACAACTAGTCAAGAAACACATGAAAAGGTGCTCAACATCATTAGTCATTAGGAAAATGCAAATAAAAATCACAAGGCAATATCACCACACACCCACTAGAAAGGCTATAATAATAAGTGTTGGCAAGGATGTGAAGAAATCAGAATTTTCATCCATTACAGGTGGGAATGTAAAATGGTACACCTGCCTTGAAAAAGTTTGGAGGTACCTCAAAAAGTCAAACACAGAAATAGCATATGATTTAGCAATTGTACTCATAGGTATATATATATCCAAAGAATTGAATGTAGTTACTCAAATATCTCTACACAAATGATCACAGTAGCATTAGTCACAGAAGCCAAAATGTTGAAATAACCCAGGTATCTACCAATGGATGAAAGAATAAATAAAATGTGGTATATACATACAATGAAATGTTACTTAGTCATAAAAAGAAAGGAAGCACTGATACATGCTACAACATGGATGGACCCCAAACACATTATGCTAAGTGAAAGAAGTCACATAGAGAAGGTCATATATTACATGATTCCATTTATATAAAATATGCAAAACAGGTAAATCCATAGACACAGAAAAGCAAACTGGTAGTTGTCAGGGGCTGGGTAAGAGGATTGGAAAATGACTGCTTAACTGATACAGAATTTCCTCTAAGGGTTGTAAAAATGTTTTTCGGCCTTGATACAGGTGATGGTTGTACAAAATTATAAGTGCAGTAAATTCCACTGAACTTATTATTTTCAAATGTTTCAAATGTTTAATTTATTCTAAGTGAATTTTACCTCAGTTGAAAATAAGAATCCTTGCAATGAATGCTTTCATGTATATATATATGGTGGGAATGTTCACCTTCCATTTTATACCTCAACCCACCTCGGTCTAGCTTCTGGCTTCAATATTTGACAGTCACTGTCCCCACTAAGGTCATTAGGGACTTCATCATTGCTAAATGGACTTTTTTTTTCAGGCTTTAGCCTCTAACCTTTGAGAATTTGTTGCTGTTGATCTCAGATTCCTTCTTGAAAATGTATATATTTTTGGCCTTACATGAGACCATTCTCTCCTAGTTACGTGCCTACATTTGTTTCTACTTTGTCCTCTATTGTCTCTTTTTCCACTTTAAATACTGGTGTTCTCCAGGTTTTTATCCTAGGCCATTTTCTTCATATATACATATATATATATATATATATATATATATATATTCATATACAAACATAAATATATATATAAATATATATATTAGAAGAAAATGGCCTATATAATATGAATATATATATGAATATACATGTATATTAGAAAATGGCCTAGGGTAAATATATATATAGTATGAATATATATATGAATATATATATGAATATATATATATGATTATTCATTAAAACATCATTTGTTCGGGGCACCTAGGTGGCTCAGTTGGTTAAGCGTCCAATTTTAGCTCAAGTCCGTGAGCTGAGCCTGGAGCCTGCTTCAGATTCTGTGTCTCCCTCTCTCTCTGCCCCTCCCCTGCTTGTACTCTGTCTCTCTCTCAAAAATAAATAAACCCTTAAAAGAAAATAAAAATAAAAAATAAAATAAAATAAAAGCATTATTTGTTTGTAGTAGAAAGCTGGAGAAAATTTAAATCTCTATCAGGCGTACCAGTCAATAAAACATGGACATCTCAACAATTAAAATAGTGTTCAAATATATAAGAATGGGGCTCTTTCTATATACTGACATGGAAAAATCTACAAAATATATAAAGTGAAACAATCAAGGTATAGAAGAATATACATACTTTGCTAATTTTTATAGAAAATGAAGGGGAATTTAAAAATATGTATATATTTGCATTTGCTTGCATATATGTATACACAAGCATAGGCAGAATATACACCTACTCATGTGTATATGGAGAGTCTGAAAGGATAAGCATGAAAGTAATAAGCATCATTACCTGTTGGAGAGAAAGGGAGAGATTTGGAAATGCAGGAGAGGTTGCAGGGATACTTTTCAATCTAGATCTTTTCTCACTTAAAAATTTTTTGATCCAGGGGCACCTGGGTGGCTCAGTTGGTTAAGTGTCCAACTCTTTGGCTCAGGTCATTATCTCACAGTTCGTGAGTTCGAGCCCCATGTGGGGCTCTGCTCTGACAGCACAGAGCATGCTTGAGATTCTCTCTCTCTCCCTCTCTCTGCCCCAGCCCTGCTCGTGCTATAAATAAATAAATAAATAAATAAATAAATAAATAATTTTTGGTGCCATGTGACTATATCACTTAAAGTAAAACAGGCCCTTATTACGTGGTTTTTCAAACATGGCAAAAGACTCTATTAAAATGGTTTTAACATAACCATTTTTAAATAAAATTAGAAACTAGGGATATTTTCAAAGTTTGCAAATCACTGTAGTCAAGACAAAGTTTATGAACCTCAAAAAGAAGGGAGTGACAGTCTGTACAAGATGACGAAGGACTGTGTTCCCCATCAGATAACAATAAATGCTTTACTTTGCCTGCATTATTCATAACTAACTTGCCTTTAACAAGCTATCTACACCAACAGATTCAGATGGCAACTGCACTTCCACCTTCATGGTGAAGGTTTTAAATCAGGGTAGCTGAGATGATCACACTGTACTATAAAAGTGTAACTGGCTTCAATGTTAGTAAGAATTATATTGGAGACGGTAGCAGGACTACGAGTAGTTTTTTATTTTATTCTATTTCCTGTCTTTTCCGTGTTTTTCACTGAGCTTAACTTTCATAATCAGGGATAAAATCGTATTTTATAAGACAAATGATTCTAGTGAAAACACAGAGGATGAATTACAGCAGGAAGAGATTGTAGCAAAACTTCAGTCAGAAGCGTGCTGCAAAGTTAGGGGACAGATGACAAGTATAAGAGCAGAGGCAGTGGGGGTAGAAGTAGATGTTGAAGAGGTGAACTGACCAGACCAGCTTGGGGGGAGGTGATGGAGAAAAATTTAAGAATAAGCCACAAATCTCTATGTGGGTAACCGCCACCAGCAACATTAGAGAAAAGAAGAGGTGAACTGGTTACAGGATGGGGGGTGTGGTCAAATTTGGTTTGGGTTATAATGAGTTTGAGGAGTGTAGGGCCCATTCAGATAGAGATGTCAGGTCAACACTGAAAATACAATGATGGCACTCAGAAACAATTAAAATTGAAGATTTGAAGGCTATGGGTGTTAGCTGAAGCCATGGAGATGGATGCATTTCTCAGAGAGTGCCAAGCACAAAATTAGAAGAAAATGGCCTAGGGTAAAAACCTGGAGAACACCAGTATTTAAAGTGGAAGAAGAAACAATAGAGGACAAAGTAGAAACAAATGTAGGCACGTAACTAGGAGAGAATGGTCTCATGTAAGGCCAAAAATATATACATTTTCAAGAAGGAATCTGAGATCAACAGCAACAAATTCTCAAAGGTTAGAGGCTAAAGCCTGAAAAAAAAAGTCCATTTAGCAATGATGAAGTCCCTAATGACCTTAGCGGGGGCAGTGACTGTCAAAAGCCAAAAGCTAGACCGAGGTGGGTTGAGGTATAAAATGGAAGGTGAACATTTCAACCAAAAACCTAAAGCATTTAGTGAACTTTCATGCTATATGTATACCATTCATTCCAAATCTTTTTTTTTAAGTTTTTATTTTTTTTTTTAGTAACTCCTACATCCAATGTGGGGCTCAAACTTACAACCCTGAGGTCCAGGGTCCCACATTCTTCCAACTGGGCCAGCCAGATGCCTCCCCTTGCAAATCTTTGATAAGTGAACATGGAAACTATATTCTCTTCTGCTCTGTGGCAAAAAAGTAAAACATTTTAGTACAGTGGTTAAATATATCCCCTGTGTTCAAATCCTGTTCTATCACTTGTTACCGTGTGACTTTGGAAAAGTAATTTAATGTCTCTGTGTTCCACATTCCTCATCTATAAGATGGGGATGAAAATCATACAACATTAACAAGTTGTTGAGGATTAGATGGGGCAATGGTTTTACAGCAACTGGCTGAGTGTCTGCTCCGCTCTAGAGTCAGATGGTCTAACTCCCAATTCTCCTATCTGTGCAAATCCAAAAACAAATGAAATCTAGATCTCCCAAACTGAAGGTCTGATTAAAAGAAAAATCCAGCCCAGGACTGCTCATTACACTTCCTCATTCACTTGAGGGTGAACAGGCGGTGAGCCCCTTCCATGGGTCAAATAGATGCTGGATTCTGGGGACACAAAAATGATTAAAGTTTGGTCCCAACTCTCACAGGCCAGAAGAATGGCCGCATTAAGAAAAAAAAAAAAAAAATCACAAGGTGGTAAGGAAAATAACAATGTGAAATTACTTATAAGGGGTCTGGGAAAGCAAACAAGAGAACACAAATTTATGAGTATTTACACAATGAAATGATGAAAACACCACTTGTAATTCCCTTGCCTACTACTTTTTACAGTCCTCCATTACAATGTCCCGAGCTAAGGATAATAACAACAACAATCTAAACTAAACTGCCAGTTGATTAATTTCTTTTGTATGCTTTATAAAATACTAATCACTTATTCTAAATACCTAGGTTTAATCTATTTTATTCTTCTCTGAATTTCTCAATAACTTCATGACATTAACATAAATCTCCTGAGTCACTTTCTGATGGTTTCTTTTCTGTATCCCATTGCAATAAATCACAATGTAATCTCATTAAGATGTAAAAGCCTTCGCTGCCTTACAAACAACAGCTCATTTACTTAATCAGAATATAAAAGCTATAGTTACTTAATAGGAAGTGTTCACTAGACCACTGAAAATGGGAATATTAAAGAAAATCTTTTAATATGATCTCAGTAGAGAGAAATTAACGTTTCATCCTATAAGATGCCTTCCTGAGGTTCTGTATTCTTTGTCCTCCCTCTCCATTAGTTGCCCATAATCTGATACCATAACTGGCTATAAAAAGTCCTACGTAGGACTTTAAAAACCTAGGTTTCAGGTCTTAGAAAATCATTTTCATTACCTTAAACTAGTTCTTTAACTTCTCTGCAACCTCAGTGAAGGGACTAAAAATACCTGTCACCCCAGTCATGGTTGATGAAAAGAACATACAAGGGAATTTTTATCAAAGTGCTCTTCAAATGGTCAAGTGCAATACTAATACAAAGCATTTTATTGGATTCTAATTTATCTGAATTAAAACAATTGCTATAGTAGATGAGTTGGTTTTCTTAATTACTTATTCCAAAATAGTCCACAGGAAACTAAGCAGACGGGAAGACTATCTGTAAATACATACTAAATATGTTTCATTTAATGTGAAATGCCTCATTTAAAGTGAAAAACTGTCAGGACAGTACAGAGCTATGTATCCTAAACTTCCACCTACTACTATATACAACTGTGCCCGCACTACCCCTATCCTTCAAACTTTTTGGAAACAAGAAACATAGGCTATAAATTTATGAATAATTGTACTAAGAAAAAAGTAAAATGACAAGTTCATTCAAGATTTTTTTATTGAGCGTCTATTTTAAGCCTTCAGGATATATTAGTGAACTAAACAAAATAAAAAACTCCTGTCCTTATGGAGCTGACATTCTAACAGAAAATGAAAGAGGGAGAGACACAATAAATAATAAACATAATAGGTAAATTACAGCGTGCAATGGAAAATGATACGTGTTTGGGGAAAAATACTGGAGTGGGTAAAGGACTCACGAATAGGAATGTAAAACAAGCCTCATTCAGAAGGTGATACAGGAGCAAAGAAGTGAGTAATTCTGGGGAGTTAGCCTTGTGTTTCAGGCACAGAGAACCAATGCGCAAAGACCCTAACACAGAAGCTTGCTAGAAAATGCGTGAGGAGCAGCAAGAAGACAGAAGAGAACATTTAAAGATGTAAAGGGAACAGAGAGATGAGGGTGATATAAAGAAACAGACCACCTGTCTGCATCAGCTTTCCACTGCAGCCACTGTGTACAGCATTGATTTGTGTCGGCTGATAAGCTGGACACCCGGCACGGCCAAGTCAGGAAAGGGGAAAAATCTCCTTGACCTTCTGTGCTCTGAGTCTCTTTTCCAGCAGGGCCAAGACCATCTCCTCCCTAGGCAGTGTTTTTTGAATTTCACTAATGCATGGATCCCTTATAGAAAGGAGGGGGAAATTCTGGCAGAGTCTCTAATGCAGATAAGTCATTTTTAACATAATATACACACACAAATACATAATTAAATGTCAATAGTACTAGACAAATACATAAAACCATAAAATGTGTTAATTATAAGCAAAACTAAAAAAACAAATAAAATTCTAATTAACAACGCTCATTTACTGTAATTGATAACTGGTGCTTCGCCAGGACGATAATGAGGTTGCAACATGGACTATTAACAGCAAAGGCTATTTTGAGTTCATCATGAAAATAACGCATGATGCTAGATGATAACTCAGTTCTGTTCATTTTTCTCTATGAAAACTACCATGAAATCCTCGTTTTTGGCCCTTCCTTGGCTCAAGCACATCACTTACATATTAAATCTACCTTTTGTCTTTTCTCGTAAGCTCAGACAATGAAAGCAGTATTTCTCAGCGACAGCAACATTATAAGCACAAATGCTATAAACTGATGATCCTAATGAGTCAGAAAAGATTTAAATTCTTTGGGGGGGGATCATCCCTGGAACAAAAACACAAAACTTAAAACTTCTTATAAAAAGTACACCCCTGAGAATATGCTTACATGTTCCCGGGGATCAGGATCTTTGGCCACATCCCAGCATACAGTTAATAAGCAGAGAAGAGACCACTGAGGTGTGTGTAGAGTGTGATGTATGTAAGAGAAAAATACGCCAAGTTAGGGCATTTGTTTTCCTTGCTGTTACTTTGGGAATATCATTTGGCAACTTCCTGTTTCACCAAAAAGTAGCAGCAGTAGATAATTTTTTTATCAAATTCAAAGTCCTCATTTGCCTCAATTAAATTAAATCAAGCTTATGAGCACTGAGTTATTAAAAAACATTCTTTAAAATGTTATTTTAGGGTGCCTGGGTGGCTCAGTCTGTTAAGTGTCCAACTTTGGCTCAGGTCATGATCTCGCGGTTCGTGAGTTCCAGCCCCATGTCGGGCTCTGTGCTGATAGCTCAGAACCTGGAGCCTGCTTTGGATCTGTGTCTCCCTCTCTCTCTCTCTGTTCCTCCCCTGCTCACACTCTGTCTCTCTCTCTCAAAAATAAATAAAACATTAAAAAAAATTTAATGCTATTTTATTTTTCTAATCGTACGGAAAGGTCACTTCCTAAAGACCAACTTTTTGCTTTTTCATGACCTTCTTTAACACCTTACATGTAGTATCTGTCATGCATTGTTTATAATGTGTTATGAATATTAATTCATTTAATCCTAACATCAACTCCGTGACTTAGATGCTATTATTATTCCCATATTATAGATGGTGAAACTGAGTAAGCCACCCAGAGATTACGTAATACACCCACAGCCACATGGTTGATTAGTAGCAGAGCCAGGATTCAATCCAAACATCTGGCTTCAGATTACATGAGTTTAACTCCCATGCTAGGCTACCTCACATTTACTCATGCGCCTTCAACATGTACTTATTTTCATTTTCCTTAATGTAGTATAGCAATTAATCATATGTATGACTTTCAATATATAAGCCTGGAAATCTAGAAAGGTGAAATAAGAGGTAAATTTTGCTGGGTACCAAAAGCAAACTATCGTGGCAGTTTTGCAGAAGTAAAACTGTTAGGGTTACTGGATGTGTTTACCTGTCACATTAAGAATCACTGTCTACAGAGTGCTTTCTGATTATTACCTATGTTAACTTCTGTTGGCAGGGAAGACTAGCACTGGGGAGATGGCTACTGCCACAGTGAGAAACACCCCCGTGAAAAACTGAACAGAAGTATAAACCTCTCTAGGGGATAATCTTTACAGGTAACAGGAAAGCAAAAGTTCCTAGATTCTGAAGCATAGATCGGCCCACATAAATTGTGATTGAAGTGCAATCTGTTAGGAATTAGTCACTGTATGGATCATTCAGGACACATTTTTCACCATGTCCGGTTTCTGTCTCCAGACACGAGGTGACACACAGACCTCACAGCACTCATTGAAGAATAGTCCATGCCTGCAAGTAACTCTCATATCGCGTGATTGTCTGTTGCAAGCAAATGGATGTGCTATCGAGCAGCCTTACAGAGAGAGATTTCCTTAGAAGCACAGTGTGTTCCAAAGTGCAATTTGAGAAACCTGGGTGCTTTGAGAAATTGTTAGGAAAGGAGGCTCTTGGTCAAATAAGGAGAGAATGTGGTAGACACTACACACCCCTTCTTAGAGGTTCACAACATGCATTATTAGCAAATACAAAAGCTCCCAGACCGGGGTGCCTGGGTGGCTCAGTTGGTTGGGCAGCCGACTTCGGCTCAGGTCATGATCTCGCGGTCCGTGAGCTCAAGCCCCGCGTCGGGCTCTGTGCTGACAGCTCGGAGCCTGGAGCCTGTTTCAGATTCTGTGTCTCCCTCTCTCTGACCCTCCCCTGTTCATGCTCTGTCTCTCTCTGTCTCAAAAATAAATAAACGTTAAAAAAAAAAATTTTTTTTTAAAGTTCCCAGAAGGCTCCTGACTTCCATGATGTCATAAAGTGATCTAACTGATTAAGCCGTTTATGACATAACACCTATGAACAGCCTGGGGAATGCAGTTTAAGAGACTGTGACTCTGGGAATCCCCTGCTATTCTGGATCCACCTCCTGGCTGTGTAAGAGGTTTGATCCTGTCAGGCTCCTTGAGTTGGTCAGAATCAGAAAGGCAGATTTAGCTGATGAGGAAAGGTAGCTTTGAAGGGGGCCTAATTCTTTTATTTTTAAACAAAAATTTTTAACATTTTTATTTATTTTTGAGAGACAGAGATAGACAGAGCGTGAGCAGGGGAGGGGCAGAGAGAGAGGGAGACACAGAATCTGAAGCAGGCTCCAGGCTCTGAGCTGTCAGCACAGAGCCTAATGCAGGGCTCGAACTCACAAACCATGAGATCATGACCTGAGCCGAAGTCTGATGCTTAACAGACTGAGCCACCCAGGCGCCCCGAAGGGGGCCTAATTCTTATATCTTCTGGCCTTCTAGGAAAACTACCCAGAGAGCCAAACTATCATCACATGTTTGCTTGGCAGCAAGAAATCAGAAGTAGGGGAATAATTTCAGATGACTACTACCGTCTGATATATGTGCCTCTGGCCCTTGAGACCACACACACCCCATCCTCAGGCCAGCACATTTTTTCAGACACTCATTGCTCACTCTAAGCTTCTACAACTACCCAAGACACCTTCTGATTTTTCATAACCTCTTTGGTTACTTCAAAACAGGTCTGTTAACAGCCAGGGCTTGGAATAGTCACAGTGAACATTTTTTCAGCACTTCCTCAATGTCAAGCACCATATAAAATGGTTTGCACGCACCGGCTCTTACAATTTCCCCTACAGCTCCATGAGGCAGACCCTATTATGATGCCTGTTTTATTCATGAGGACCTGAGGCTCAACGAAGTCAAGTAGCTTACCCAATGTCACAGAGAAAAAGTGGCCAAGTCAAAATTTAAATCCAGGCCACCAGTTTTCAAAATCCATGCTCTTTACCAGCTGCTTTCGTGATTTTAAGACATGGCTGAGAACTTTGCAATTTTTTTTTAAGGCTGTTTGGCACAATCAATATATCAACCTTATAGCTTAATTCTCTGAGGGGGAATTATTTTTACATTCTTGCGAGCACTCCTTGTGATTCCCCAAATTATCACGTATCATGACTTCACAGCAGCCACTGGACCATCTCTCAGACTAAGCAGCGAAACTCACTGCATGGAATAGTAAGCATGATCCTGAGTAGGTTACTAGCCTTTTCTGTGCCTTGATTTTCTCATCTGCAAAACA
This sequence comes from Panthera uncia, assembly GCF_023721935.1. NCBI lineage: Eukaryota > Metazoa > Chordata > Mammalia > Carnivora > Felidae > Panthera > Panthera uncia. Next base: position 38,570,200 of record NW_026057584.1, on the reverse strand, counting down.
GCAATTGCACTTGCACCAATTTATAATGTGGCAGAGAAAGTACTATGAATGCACCTTCAGCTGCCTGGGGGAAATTATGCCATCCACCATCTTGTTTTGTTTTGTTTTGTTTTTATTAGTACAGGACTTTCATACTTAAGGCCTGTAGGGGCCAATACATTCACCATTTTAGAAACAAACATTTCTACAAAAGCTGTCACAAGACACAATATACTAGGAGAGAAGAGGATTAAGAGTTCACTCATACCAAACAAGATTGATGTTTGTGTTCATGATGAATGAGCTAAGTATTTAGATAAGAGGACTTTCTGATTTGAACTTGGCATGTTGTCTAGGAAACTCTACATTGTATATTCTTAGATTTGTTGGCATTAGTACTGGAGGTTGTCTATTTGCCCCACCTCCACCCATGATCCACTCTGTACCTTTCTCTGCTCTGCTCTCTGCCCTGAGAAACTGACTTGTGAGGTCTGTATCACTGAGTTCCTTTGTCTTCAAGATTGCACTTGGGTTTAGTCAACAGGGAGCACCAACAAGAGATAGAAGGGAGTGAGAAGAGAAAGGCTGGGATATCAAACTCCCAGTCCTAAATATATAGGTCTCCTGTAGGTTACAGAGCTCTTACCAGGTGACCCTCTCCACCTGGCTCTCTGTTATCCAGGTTCTAGTAACTGTCCCCTCTTCTTGTGTCTTCAGGCCTCGCAGTGGTAATGATACCCCATTCCATTGTTACTAGCCAAGTATCACCCCTTGTGATTTCCCTATGCCCTGCCCTATTTACCTTGCATGGAAGGCTCCTCAAATTACCTAAATCCACATTCTGCATGGATCTTGACTAACACAGCACTCAGTCAAGAACATCCTTGTACCAGTTTTGTACTGAGTTGATATTTCCCTCATTATAATATTTAATTCTCATAAATGTATAATTTAGATTGTATGATCTCACATTTGGAACCCCAAAGTCTATCATGTATAATCCTACAGAGTTCCCACTTCTCAAGGTTTAATTCTTCTACTCTTTCTCTCTCAAGCTGCACTTAACTCTTTGGATATAGAATAAGGAGGTATTATGTATTCTAATCCCAGATATTATATTAGTTTTGTAGGACTGTCATGATGAAGAATCAAAAACAGTAGAAACTCATTTTCTCAGAGTTCCAGAAGCCAGAAGTCTGAAATCAAGTTGTTGGCAAGGTCATGCACCCCCGAAGGCTACAGGGAAGAATTCTTCCTTGCCTCTTCCTAGCTTCCGGTAGTTGCTGGCAATCCTTGGTGGTCCTTGGCCTGTAGCTACATCTCTCCAAATTCTGCCTCTGTCTTCCCCCAGACTTCTTATGTCTATTTGTCCTCTCCTCTTTTTTTAAGCATTCCAGTCATTGGACTTAAGACCCATCTTAAAGCAGTATGTCCTTATCTTAACTAATTATGTATGCAAAGGTCCACTTTTCAGATAAGGTCATATTTTGAGGTTCCAGATAGACATGAATTTGGGGAGGACTATTCAAACCACTACAGATACGCTATGTAAATTCGTACAAACCATTTTCCTTTTTAGATTCAGTTTTTTAATCTATAAAATAGATTGGGCTAAAATTGGTAACAGAATAGAATAAAATTGAATAATATTTCTCTTCATCTCCCACCCGTCAAACCCCGCTAATGGATTACATAACTCTTCCCTGAATGAAGCCTCAATCTTACTAAACATAGTACTCTATATAGCTTCTACTATTCAACTCAGATAGGCATGCAAGATGAAACTTGTTTTGTGTCAGGGCTATGTGGTCTCTAAGGATCAATCCTTCTAATTATTTGATTTTAAACTTTATATTCATTAATTAAAGTGTTGTGCACAGAAGCTTAAGGAAATGTGTTACATAAAAGAAATCCATTCCTTTAATAGTAAATGTTCAAGTCAAGGACTTAGGAGAAAAGATTTATTTGTTAGTGTGTAGTCAGCAATGTAACACAATATATTCCATCTTCTAACACATCAAAATAATAGTTTATAAATCTCAGACATAGGAGAAGTTAATGGAAAAGCATGAATCATTCCCCTGACAAAATATAAAATACAAAACATGCCAAGTGCCACCGTGTTTCAGAAACATTGCTGCAAAACATGAAAGAAATCCAAAAGTAATAGAAATCAACACTGAAACAACAGTAAATAAATACAGGAAAGGAAGACATGAAAATATCACTCTTCACAAACAAAACTTGCATATTCCTATAAAGTGATCCCAGAAAAAACATTACAAATAAGAAGAGTAAAAATAAGAATACAATTTGGTTTCTATTTCTCTCAATACATAAGTTAAAAGATAAATTAATTAGATAAAGGGAAACTAAATTCTGCTGTATCTTGACTTTGAGAGTAATATTTCCTCCATCTCTCTGCCTGAATTTTAGTGAGTCAATAAACACCACTCCTCCAGTCCGTGACAGAGTTCAGACCATCTAGAAGTAGATACCGGAGCCAGACAGGCAGATGATCCATCCAGTATCCTGGCTCAGAAAGGTCAGTTAACTCACCCCACATCATACAGTTAGCAGAGAGCTACAGCTAAACTCAGGTTCGCATGATTCCAAAGCCCAATATAACACAGAGCTTCTCTGAGAAAAAGAAATGACAGACTTGAAAACATTATTTTTAAAAATGCTTGCCACTAAATGGAAAAAGAGCAGTACTTTGTGGAAATTTTGGGTTTTTTTTAAGCTTATTTATTTTTAAAAAAATTTTTTAATGTTCATTTTTGAGAGAGAGAAAGAGAGAGACAGAGAGAGTGAGCAGGGGAAGGGCAGAGAGAGAGGGACACACAGAATCTCAAACAGGCTCCAGGCTCTGAGCTGTCAGCACAGAGCCCAATGTGGGGCTCGAACCCATGAACTATAAACCATGACTTTGAGCTGAAGTCAGACCCTTAACTGACTGAGCCACCCAGGAGCCCTTAGCTAATTTATTTATTGTGTGAGAGAGAGAGAGTACAAGCAGGGGTAGAGGGAGAGAGAGCATCTTAAGCAGGCTCCACACTTAGTGCAGAGCCTAACGCAGGGCTTGATCCCACCCACAACTGTGAGATCACAACCAGAGCTGAAATCAAGAGTCGGACGCCCAACCGACCAAGCCACCTAGGCACCCCAAAAGTTTTTGAACAAATAGTTCTGGGAAAACCAGATATCCACATGGGAAAGAATGAAGTTGGAGTTTTACATTGCACCATATAAAAAAACTAACTCAAAATGGACAAAGACATAACATAAGAGCTAACACTATAAAACTCTTAAAAGAAAACATAGGGGGAAAGCTCATGATACTGGACTTAGCAATGACATCTTGTATATCATGCCTGAACAAAGGCAACAAACGAAAAGGTAGATAAGATGAATTTCCTCAAATTTAAAAACTTCAACACTATCAACAGAATGAAAAGACAACCCAGAGAATGGGAGAAAATATTTGCAAATTAAGGGGCTGATATCCAAGATATATGAAGAACCCCTACAATTCAACAAAAAACCTGGTTAAAAAATGGGTAAAAGGCTTGCATGGACATCTCTCTAACACAGATACACAGGTGGGCATGGAAAGTTGCTCAGCATCACTGACCATTACAGAAATACAAATCGAAACCACAATAAGATACCATTTCACACCTGTTAAGATGTCTATTAGGAAAACAAAACAATACAAGACAGAAATTAGAACTCTTATGTATTGCTGGTGGAAATGAACACTGGAGACTGTGGAAGTGTGGAAAATACAAGGGCAATTCTTCAAAAAATTAAACATAGAACTACCACAGAGTCCAAAAATTCCACCTCTGGATAGTACCCACAAGACTGAAAGAGGAACAGACATTTATACATCCATGTTTACAGCAGCATTATTCACAATAGCCAAAAGGTGGAAGTAACTCAAATCCATCAATGACTGTTGAGAGACACAAAATGTGGTATGCACAATAGAATCTTATTCAGTCTTGAAAAGGAAGGAAATGCTGACACGTGCTACAACATGGATTAATCTTTTTTAAAAATTTTTAATGTTTATTTTTGACAGAGAGAGACCGAATGTGGGTGGGGGAGGAGCAAAGAGAGAGGGAGACACAGAATCTGAAGCAGGCTCCAGGCTCTGAGCTGTCAGCACAGATCCTGAAGCAAAGCTCAAATTTGTGAACCCTGAGATCATGACCTGAGCTGAAGTCGGACGCTTAACCAACTGAGCCACCCAGGCGCCCCTACAACATGGATTAATCTTGAACACATTATGCTATGTGCCAGTCACAAAAAGGCAAATTTTGTATGATTCCATTTATACAATGTACCTAGAGTAGTAAAATTCATAAAGGCAGAAAGCAGAATGTGGTTGCCAGGGATCAGGATTGGGGGGAGTGGGGAAAAAGTTTGCAGATCTAAATGCAATAAAAAATATACTAAGGAAAGCAACCGCATAAAAGTAAATGAAAAGCTTATAATTCAAACTATAAAAACAATTTTTAAATAAACAATATGGTTAATTCCCAAGATCTATACAAAATGATGAAAGAAAATATATACAAGATCAAGAATAGATAGTAAATTATTACATGGAGAAGAGTTCAGAAATGCCATTTTTAAAGATTCACTGAGTATCTAATAGCGATAGAAATAAACACATAAAAACAGTCATTCTTATCCATTTCTGGTTGCAACATGTGATTGTTTCAATCCTCCAAAGAATAATTTTTAAATGCTCAACATGAGCTATGAAAGTGTCCCCATTATTTCTCTTATTGGAGAAATATGCCTCAAATCTCTAGATATCTAGAGATTTGCCTACAGGCATTTCCTTAGTAGTGACCAAGCTGGTTCCAGAGATCAAGAAGGAAGCACGAATGAGTACAAGTGGCCTGATCAAGTCCCTGCCAGTTCCAGAAAATTGTTGTCTTGTAAATATAGTACAGGCCTAGGTTTGCATATATTCCAATTCAAAAAACAACAAAACTGCCTTTGTGATGTCTTCTACATATAAAAGAATGGAAGTTGTTTCGTTTGGTGTGACAGAGGAAGCAGTGTCCTTTGCTTTCCACTGTGTACCCACCCCATTCATACCCTCCTATGACCTGCATCTAAACCCATAAACTGCTTCCAGCCAGTCTCTATAGACCTGGGCTAAGTTCTTTTGAGAGGTGGGAAGCAGCAGAGAATGAGGATATAAGTGAATTTGGTTTTTGCAGGGGGTTTTTGTTTTATTATTTTTAAAAAACATGTTAATGCGTAACAGGTTTGCTAGCACTCTACACAACTTTACAGGTAATAGTGACAGAACCCTCCTTCATCTCCTACCAAATGGCACAGAACATCATTAGTTGTAAACACTCAGGGTACTTTTCCTGTTTTTATTTATGTGCTCCATCATCACAATCTATTTTCCCTTGGAAACCAACAGTTAAACTCTTTAAGTTATGGGTCTCCACTGACGTATTTAGCTACCACTTCCTTCATACATGCCAAGACATTGTTTTCCAAATGTTTCCAATACCACTGTTTTCACTTGCCTCATCCTCCCCCGCTGCACCCAAAGATGTGTATGGCAGGGTCTGCTAGAGACACAGTGAGCTCAAAAATAATAATAACAAGTTTTCACAGAGCTCTGACAACCTTGTAGAAAGCATGCCCTCCCTGGAGCACATCAGCAGGAAGTGGAGTTTTTCTCAAGAAAGGGTAGGTGGGGGGGCGCCTAGGAGGCTCAGTCAATTAAATGTCAGACTCTTGATCTTGGCTCAGGCCATGATCTCATAGTTGATGAGATCAAGCCCGGGGTAGGGTTCTGTGTCAACAGCGTAGAGCCTGCTTGGGATTCTCTCTCTCCTCCCTCTCTCTCTGCCCCCCCTTCACTCTCTCTCTCTCTCTCTCTCTCTCTCTCTCTCTCTCTCAAATAAATAAACTTAAAAGAAAAAGAAAGAGGTAGGTGGTTTAGGCAGGCAAAATCAAGAAAAGGATACATAGAAGGGAAAAGGGGGGAAAAGTGGAGGTGGAGGTGGAGGAGTTGTGGGTGGAGAGGAGGACAAAATGGCCTGGGAAATCAGTATCTGTCCATGTGATGAATGAGAGAAGACACACTGGCCTTGAAATAATCTCAGCTGGATGTGAAGGACTCAAAATTTGATGGAGAACGCTAACGGTCAACTTAAAAATTTTGAAAACAAATAATATGGCCAAGTTCGTGGGGGGAAAATGTTTTGATTCTGCATGCACAGAAACCGAGATACCTGGCAAAATGTGGTAGCTTAAATAAACCTGTTAACAACTTCAACAAGGGAGAAATGTTAAATAATTACTAGGTCTTTGTGCAAGCAAGAGATAATGCTATAGGTTTTAATAAATTTGGTGTTTCAGGATCTGGTAAAAGACATAACAATTAAGACTTAGAAGCAGCTTGGCTATAGGAAGGGAAAAGAAGAAATCCCCCTAATGAGTCATTTTCCAACCAATCAAATCCCACTCATTCTTCAAACTCTAATCAAGTCCTCTATGAATCTCTGTGAAACCACCCTTGGCTTTCAGTCCAAAGTGGAATCTTTCTCTCTTAAACATATCATTTACTATCCACATCTCATTCTTCACCTAATCCTATGCCACCGTATATAGCTATGAATCTTTTGTAATCTTGTATCCCCGTATCTTGTCTGTCCAGTGAGAATAAAAGGTTACAAATGACATATTAGATAAAGGGTTAGTATCCAAAATCTATAAAGAACTTATCAAACTCAACACCAAAAAAAAAAAAAAAAAAAACAAATAATCCAGTGAAGAAATGAGCAGAAGACACAAATAGACACTTTTCTAAAGAAGACACCTAGATGGCTAATAGACACATGAAAAGGTGCTCAACATCACTCATCATCAGAGAAATACAAATCAAAACCACAATGAGATACCACCTCACACCTGTAAGAATGGCTAAAATTAACAACTCAGGAAACAACAGATGTTGGTGAGGATGTGGAGAAAGGGAAACCCTCTTGCCCTGCTGGTGGGAATGCAAACTGGTGCAGCTGCTTGAAAACAGTATTGAGGTTCCTCAAGAAATTAAAAATAAAACTACACCACAACCCAGTAACTGCACTACTAGGTATTTATCCAAAGGATACAAAAATGCTGATTCGAAAGGGCACATGCACGCCAATGTTTGTAGCAGTGCTATCAACAATAGCCAAATTATGGAAAGAGCCCAAATGTCCATCGACGGATGAATGGATAAAGAAGGTGTGATATATATACATACGTACAATGAAATACTACTTGAAGATCAAAAATATCATGCCATTTGCAACAAAGTGGATAGAACTACAGTATATTATGCTAAGCAAAGTAAGTCAGAGAAAAAGACAAACATCATGATTTCACTCATGTGGAATTTAAGAAACACAACAGATGAACATAGGGGAAGGGAAGGAAAAATAAGATAAAAACAGAGATTGAGGCAAATCATAAGACACCCTTAAATACAGAGAACAAACTGAGGGTTGATGGGGGTGGGGAAAATGGGTGATGGGCATCAAAGAGGGCACTTGTTGGGATGAGCACTAGGTGTCATATGTAAGTGATGAATCACTGGGTTCTACTCCTAAAACGAATACCATACTGTATGTTAACTAACTTGAATTTAAACAAATACAAAAAAATAAAAACGTTCATTTTATTCTACAGATTCAGGTGCTTCACTGAATCTGAGGAGAAGTAAATTTTAAAAATAGAGATGGGGCACCTGGGTGGCTCAGTCAGGCATCCCATTCTTTGATCTCATGTGAGTTTGAGCCCCAGGTCAAGCTCTGCACTGACAGCGTGGAGCCTGCTTGGGATTCTCTCTCCTCTCTTTCTGCCCTTCCCTGATTCTATCTCCCTCTCAAAAATAAATAAATAAACATTTAAAAAAAGAGAAAGAGAGAGATAGAAGTATGGCTTCCAAACCTACATATGTTTACAATCCAATGTTACTGCATGCATGACTTTATTTCAATTAGTGATGATGTGTTGGCCAAAAAATCCATTCTCAATCTCAAAATGACCCCTACATATGGGCCTTCATAGTCTTAGAGTTCCTCTCGGGCACTGGCTCTCACGTTAAATATGCATGCTGCAGAAAAATGCACTGGTGTTCCGGGGACCCCCTCCAGTCCCATTACAAACACAGAGCATAATTTTTAGAGGCTACTTTGAAGAAGGTGGGAAGCACCAAGGAACATTAATTTAACCAGTGATTTTAAAAAAGCAATTCTAAATGAAAATATATTTATATTATAAAGAGGTAAAATAAGATGTCAAAAAATTTCACCCCGGTAGCAGACTACTTTGGGCTAAATTTTCAGAAACTAATGATATTTTTTTGTAATTTTTTTAATGTTTATTCATTTTTGAGAGACAGAGGGAGACAGAGCATGAGCAGGGAAGGAGCAGAGAGAGAGGGAGACACAGAACCTGAGGCAGGCTCCAGGCTCTGAGCTGTCAGCACGGAGAGCAACGGGGCTCGAACTCAGTGATTGCGAGATCATGACCTGAGCTGAAGTTGGACGCTTAACCTACTGAGCCACCCAGGCGCCCCTGGAAACTAACGTACTTATTTACCACCATCTGCAATAGGAATACTCTGGTATAAAATCTGGGGAAGCATGACTTTAAGTTTCCACAAAACTGAGAATGAAGTCCCAACTCTACGAACAGCAACTCATGATCAAGTTCTTCCTCAAAATCAAATATGAACATTTATTCATTTCTTTTTCTAGTCCCATAGGAGCTGTTTTGCCACTTGACGTATGACAAAACTGTAAATTTACATAATCTGCCCAAGTTCAAGCCGCTAGGAGGTGACGAGGGTGTGATTCAAAGCCAGGCCTACTGAACATCACTGTTGTTGTTCTCCTGAGTGGGGCTGACAGATGCTTGGACTTGTAGGCCTAACAAGTTTTCAAGAGAATACTTCAAATTATAAGCAAATATTAACACATCTTTACACAGTTTAATAGCCCTTTAGTTCAAAAGCCCTTCAGTGCCATGTCTACTGACATTTTCTAGATAAGAGAGGAATTATACCAGATGTTGACACGTTTTCAAGATAAGAAAGAGTCCTCTGGATTTAAATAAACTCCTAGAGAAGGTCCTAACACAGTAGGCACTCAACACTACATTATATACTTGAATTATAAGAATAATTAATAACTGGGAACCCCCCAGAATAAGAAAAATTACGCTAGAATCTGGAAGCATGGAGAATTTGTCTTATAAGAAATTAACTAGCTCCCTCCTGAGGCCAGTTTTTCAGGAGCTTTTTCATAAATCTAAGAAGCAAATCTCTGATTTTCAACAATTTTTCTAATCACAGTGAATAGTGTTTGGTGCTTTGCAACCTTCACTATGGAATTCTTGAGGCCTTTCCAAAATGAGAGCCTAATTATAGCTGCCAACATTGCAGAGAAAGTGCATCACTTCTGTTACATACATCAGCAAGGAAATGGGACAGACAGAGGAAGGATTTTCGTGTTGGGGGAAGCAGAGTAGGGTATATGACTAATGCCGGCATACCTCTGGAAAACATATACCATTTTGTTCTTGAATGAAAAGATAAGCTTGTGTATTGTATTAAAATCAAGCCCTTTGACTAAAACAGGATAGCCTAGAAATAGTTCAGAAGCATGGGATACTTGAAACTGAAAATGTGCTTTCAAAGAGGTTATATTTATAAGCCAAACATGCACAGGAAATTTTGTTATTCTAACTCTATTCCACAGCCTAAAGATCTGTATTGTCCTAGCACAAAGACCTTCTTGGACGGAGTCCCAGTCAGTTGTTTACTTAAAACCATGAAACCCTGACTAGAGACCATCTTTTTCCAGATAGCACCTTCCTGTTACGATGCCCTACATTCGCCACCATGTCCAAGGCCAAATAGTGATTTTTTGCCCTCTCTCTGAGCCACTAACCTGCATTCTTAGAAAATGTAAAATGCAAAGTTTAAAATAACTTCTTATTTTATACTCAACCTGTGTCTAGTTAAAGATTTTAAAATTTCTATGAAACCCAAAAAGGTATACAACATCATCTGTAATATATGCCCTAATCATACAGCACACTTGTAACCCCTATCATTTGGGCAATTTCTAATTTAATTTCATGCCTTAGTAAATTGATACGATGTTTCTGAAGGGACATTTATCAGTATCTCTCAAATTAAATGTGCACATTCTTTGCCTTGGCAGTTCCATGCCTAGAAACTAATTTTTTAGGAATATGGACACAAAAATGCTCAAAAATACAAGTGTAGAAATATTTACTGCAGCATTGTTTGTAATATCAAACTGTGGCACCAACCCAAATGACCATCAATAGGACAATGGTTAAATTAATCATTGTGCAAACATATTAGGGAATGTCACGAAGAAGTTAAAAACAATGAATAGTGAAATGGATAAACGTTCAAGACACATTGCAAATTTACAGAAGCAATTTACAGAAAAATATGCCTAGCATATTTTTTTCATTTAAAAGTATATTTGTGTGTGCATATGTGCATGTGTGTTGATGTGTTTATGTACTGCTATATATAATCCATCATTAACACTTCTTACCTTTGGTGGAGAAAGGGAAACAACTTGTATTGTTCAAAGTTTTACAAAATTTATAATCTTCTTGTAGCAAGTTTTAAATGACATTGTTCTTTAAAAACTCTACCTCTAAAAATATGGACCATCCCCTCTTCTTACCAAATATTTCAAGATATCATGGCAGGTAACAATCTACCTTTCACAGGTGCTTTACACATGTGAACATATATACACAGATGTTTTAAAATGAAATGTGAACACTTGACGAGCTTTCCTTTGTACTTTGAGAAAAAGTTTTACTAATGAGGCCATTTCCTTTACCAACATGATTTCCAATGGAAAACAAAATTCCCTAGGTAAGTTAAAACATTAAATCAAGGGATGACTACTGTTAACGGGACCATCACATGGAGAGAGTACCAGCAATAAGTAGGTAACACCAGGAGAGAAACTTGCCATAATAACCTTAAGTTACTGAAGAAAAAAAAGAAATGACAAACTTTCATCAGAAATTCAGTAATCAAGCAGGTACACAGCAGCTGGTCATTTAACAGAACTTGGATTCAGTTTTGGGGGAATGGCTTGCAGTGGTATATTTTTTATTCTTAGTCTAAGAAACTCTGGAACTCTTGTCCAACATGAGAATCCAAGTGCGAAACTTCTAGCCATCCACGTTTCACATGGTGCATCTCCACACCATGGGTTACTTGAGCTGCTTTTGCTTTGATTGTTCAGTCCCCAAGAGAGACTGTGCTCCGTAACATCTTCCTGTCATTTGTTTAACAGCTTTTTGTCAGAGTGAATAGTGCGGCACGTTGAATGAAATGTTCTTCAGGGTTCCCCAATACAAACCACTGCAGTGTACCTTTGATGATCCCCACCCCCAACCAAAAAAACCTGTAAGAGGGCAAACAAAATTTCTATGGCCAACAACTTAACTGGGGAGACTGAATGTGTCCTTATGAAGGAAACTTAAATATTTGTAAGCCAAACAGAGTGAGAATTAACTAACACGTGGACTCTTTGCCTGAGGGTTTATAATCTTGGGTAGCTCCCCCCAGCTGACGACCAGTTTTCACTGTGCCGCGAACGGCAGAGCCCATGCATAGGAAGAGCCAGTAAATTCCACGCAGCCACAGGCTACCAAAAGGATGCTCAACTAACTGTTGTATTTTGGTTCTTTGACAGTTGATATAACGTGCAAGGAAGTGTTTAATAGATATGTTTTAGGGAACTTGATCACACTACTAAAGCAACAGATCGCTGAATGTTTCTGCTTTTTACATATACTTGGGTAAACACATGGACTAAATAGACTTCCAGGCAAAGGAAGACTCTTCCGTTATAAAATTCATCTCATCACATGAAAGAGATTCAGTAAGTGCAAATCTTCAGATCTTCAAGATGCCATGATTTTTAAAATGTCCTTTCAAAAAGACATTTATACTATGCAGCTCATCTCTGCAAAATGTGACTTGATTACAAAGTCCTCAGCAACTTATGAGATTTATTTTAGGACACTGAGTCACTTCCCTAAAATTTTACAGCTATCTCTTGTCAGTGAAAAAATTCTAAAGCCTGAAAGCTCTCAAGGAAATGAACCAAAACATTCTGCAAAGTTCATTCTTTTCAGGGAAGATAACCATGGCTTTAAGACCAGTAGGTATAAGGAGATACACAGGGAAGACGTATGACAAAATGTAATAGGACCTTAGATCTTTTGAAAGAAATGTTTAAAAACAGAGACATGTCTGTCTCCCACTTTTATATATGTAGACAGATGGTAAGCCAGACATTTTTTTTCAAGCTCTCACTCAGGTTGTGCATCAAGTATGTCCTACTTGAATTCTACATCATCAACATTTTCAATAGTTTCCACTTTCTTTTAAAATTATGTTACATAAATGTGGTTTGGGTCTCATATTCACTTAAGATCCATGCTTTAGGTGACACCTGGCTTTAGTAATACACAATGAAATGACTAATGGGCTGTGGCTGCCTAATCACGTTGTATTATTAGGTTTTTACTATATGTAATTAAGTTCCAGGGAAAAGTTTTCTGTTTGAAGTCAACAATAAACTGCTTTCTTTTAATTAAAGTATCTGTAGCAACTTGTAATATCCACATTGGATAAACTTGATTTTTTAAATCATTGTTGATGGCTGAGGAAATGCATGGTACTAGAATTTGAGACTGGGTATGAGCCCCGCTGTATTCTTTAATAGTTGAAAAGCATAATTCTCCCTATCACTCTCCCCACAAATGTGTACTTACTTGCCCAAAGTATTAGTCATGCTTCTTTGTGCCATGTCTGCTAAGGTTATGTAGAAATAAAGAAATTTTTCAAAGTCCCTTCCTAGATCCTTTTGGTGGAAGAAAATGATGTTTTCATTTCCCAGCATCCAATAAACCTGTCCTAACCATCCAGGAAGGTTCAAAGGGTCTTCTAAGGCTTCTCCTAGTCAGAAGTTTATAACTGAGAATGTAAGGCCACTTTTTTTTATTGTAAAGAAACCCTCAAAATAGTCACATTAAACCCCACATGGACTTTCACTCCTGGGGCTTTCTTTCACCAACTTGGAAATTGTTTTCTATCTTTTGGCATATTTCTGCATTCAAACACCTCCTCACCTCCCAGCTCACCAGCTCCAGTGTTCCCAGTCCAGAAATCATTCTGTCTCAGGTCCTCCCTTTCGTTTTCTCCATCAATCAGCCCCAAGTCATCAATATCCTCCTTATCCCATTAGATTTGTTGATCCATTCTTACAATCATCCTCTAACTCCATCTTCCTTCTCTCCTTTCACTATACCCCATGATAAAGCTCTAAGGTAGTTGAACCTACCTACCTACTTAGACCACCTCTGACACCCAACCGATGGAAAAGTAAAACAAAACCAAACACAAGGATGCTCCCCAGTCTTCCATTAGACTCGTGACCCCAAGTCATACATGGCACTCAATATGCCAGGAAACTTAATACATTGCTCTGATATACGCACTCTCTCACTTCCCTAGGTGACTATGTCACATGTTTACCCTTCTACACCACCTTCAAATGCATAAAAACAGAAGCAAACTCATATTTTCATTGGCAGACATAGCACTCATCCGCCGCTAGATACATCTTTACATTGCTTTCTACTCTTCTAGATGAAATCTCTCTGCTCCTGTTGAAGGCCAGGCCCCTGACTTGTGCTCTAAATCCCATCTGCTCTCATCTTTTCAAAGATTTATCTCTTGTGAGTATCCCCTCTCCTGCATCATCAGTGTCATCTGGACAGTGTCTACTAGATCATATCCAATAATGCAAAACCTAAAAATGCCTTTGCTTTATTCTGAATGCCCCTGTAGGCACTACACCATTGCTTCACCCTCTTCACAGCAAACTTCTCAAGGCAGTGATTTGCAGCCAAAATAGCCACTTTTTCACCTCACGTTCTCCCCCCAACTCACTTCATCCCAACTTTTATCTCTATCAGTCTTGTCAAGACACCAATGATCTCCCTTCCATGTTGCCAAGCCCAATGGTCATTACTTTTTGACACCCATTGTCATTACTCTTATAGTACTCGGCCTCTCAAGCTCTAACCAGCACCGTTGATTACTCTCTCCTATTTGATTATATGCCACTTATTTCTTGTAGCTTCCAAGACACCTCCTTCACATGGTTTTCTTTCCTCACCACACTTCCTTTGACTTCTGTGACTCTTTCTGCCCTCTACACAGCCTCCATCCTAGACCCCCCTCTAGATAGTGTAGGGATATACCCTCTCAAGGTAGCCTCCTCCAGCTCTATCTATTTGTTAATGATTCCTGGATTCCAGATTCACAGACCCAACTTCCTTTTTGACATCTGCACCTAAGTCTAATAGGATGTCAAATTTGACACAAACAAAACAATTCTTGACTGCCTCTTCTCTTCCCACCTCATTCCCCCAATTACTCCTCCCCTCAGTAAACTGAAGTACTCTGGTCAAAAATTAAGATGCTATCCAGATTCTTCTCTTTTCCACATTATCCAATACTGAACCATGAGGAAATTCTGTTGACACTATCTTCAATAATATCCTATATACTTTCTACTTCTATCGGCCTCTCTGCTATAAGCCCAGGATAAGCCCATATTTAGTCTCACCTTCACTGCCATGAGACTTTGACCTATAATTCATTCTCCACTGACAGCCAAAATGATCCTCTAAAAAATCAAACCTTGTTATTCTGCTAGTTAAAATCCTTCACCGGTCCGCTGTGTTTGGAATAAAACCTGAACTCCCTATGATGGCTTACAAAGTTCTCTGTGATCCAATGTGTCTATTTCTCTGGCCCCATCATGCCCTATTTCCCTCTTATCCACTGTGCTCTAGCCACACTGGTCCTCTTTCCATTTTTGAAAACTGCCAAGCTTGTTCCTGCCTAGGGCTTGTGCTAGAACCATTCCTTCCTATCTCTGATATTTGCCTTGTTTGTTCCTTCTTGTCATCCAGCTTAAAAGTCACCTTTCAAAGAGTCTTTCCTGATCCAATATAAAGTCTATCCAACCATTCTTATCATATTATCCTGTTTTTATTATCTTCATTGTACTTACTTGAAATATTGTCTGATATTTTTCTTTACTTTTTAAAACTTTTTTAATCTTTTCTTTCCCCTCTTGAATATAAGCTCCACAAGTAGGGACCTTCTCTGTTTAATTCACTGTTGTATTTCAGGACACGGATGTAGGTGCCCAATAAATATTTGATAATGAATGTTTTTATAGAGACCTTAGTCAAAGAATATGAGCTTAAGAAAAAGTTACCTATTTCCAAACTGAAAGCGAAAATCAACTTGCATTTGTATGGCAGACAATACTTTCAAAACACTTTCATTGACATTTGTTCAATCTCCCTGATAACCTTTTAGGAGTTCACCATGATTCTTCCTTTCTCCAGCACAGAGAGAAAGATGCTTAATGATTACTATCAGGTTACACGGTCAGACACTGCAGTGCTGGGACCAAAACCTAATTGCTTGTTCAGTGCTCTCCCTGCTAAGCCTAAATGAACAAGTGAAAACACATATTAAACTAAACCCCTCTGCCATCATGTGCTCTGTGCATGTACTGTCCTTGGAAGATTATGCTGATCAGGGTGCATGGGTGGCTCAGTCAGTTGAGTGTCTGACTCATGATTTAGGCTCTGGTCATGATCCCATTGAGTCCTGCGTCGGGCTCTGCACTGAGCATGGAGCCTGCTTGAAATTCTCTCTCTCCCTCTGACCCTCTCCCCCGCTGGTACTCTCTCTCTAAAATAAAATTAAAAATTAAAAAAAAAGAGGATTATGCTAAAGGTATTTTTTCACATGTCTCTTCTCCCACAGGCTACATGTTTCTAGAAAACCAAGCTGATGTTTTATTCATTTGTGTGTTCCCAGTGACTAGCACACTGCCTGGCATGTTGTAGGTATCAAATGCTTGTGGAATTAACTGATACTCACATCAGAGCCAAGTCTTCCTCTCAGTATAAAGCAGATGTGTTATTCTTTATCTCAGTACTGAAGATTTCACTCTGCATATATAAAAAACCTTTAATGATTATTTTTTCTGAAAAGCCTCAAATTTCACATCATCCAGCACTTTCTGAGGCCTTTCATGGGCAACTTAGGTACCAGAAGTTGCAGGGGGTTAAACAAGCCCTAGGCAGTCCTCCAAATCAGTACTCCAATTCATTTTCCACTTCTTAATATGAACAAAAGGCATGTAGAAAATCTAAGATTTATTCAATCTGAAGTCAGAAGCTAGTGACATAATGCTATATTTCTTCCATGCTCTGAATGGACAAATAGTCATCAAATAGTTATAATGCTGTAACGGAAAAAACACTGAATGGATTATCAAGAATCACAGGTTATGATCCCAATTGACTCTCAACAGCTGTGTGAGTATGTGCTGATTTCAGTCTCTAAGTTTCCTATAGAATACGAGTGACGATTATCTTTAGGGCCCTTCCAGCTCTAGAATCTGTTCTTCTGCTATGCAGTCCTGATTACACTGTCCCCAGTATCCTATCCCCTCCAATCTCCCAACTCAAAATACCTACATGAAGGAGTGACATAATTAGGTTTAGATGCAGTGGTAACAGTCAAACATAAATGAATAACTAGACCGATGGGAAACTCTGCATCCTCCACTGGATTTACTTTCAAGATGCAGAATCTTTATGAATAGTGAATTCCAAGTCCCAAAACATGACTGTTTCAAAATGCTTTAGAACAAAAGAAATATACATCCACCTAACATCTAGTGTTTATTATCAAATGTAACTCAAAGACTACAGAGTCCTATGAAGAGATTAGAATCCAGGGAATTCTGGAGCCACATGAACTGAGCTAGTCAATGAAACAGTCCCTTCTCTTAGCCACACTATTTTATGTCCTATCAACACAGGGGCCTACCCACCTCACAAGCCATTGGTCACTGATACGCCATCAACAAGAGCCAAAAGACCAGGCAGGAGAATACAATCAGTGGCGTGCTGGAACCAAGTATTAACAGTTTCTGGAATCTTGAAATCTGTCTGCTAGGTTGTTGATAATTTGAAATTGGCCATGGTGGAAGTATTTACACTGTGGAAATCTATAAACACTACAAATCGGAGTGTGTCTGTCTTAGAGACAGCCAGCTTATCAACACACCACTGAATGCAATGTTTGGCTAGAAAGACTATAGGCAAAACACATAATGCAAAACCAACAGAGAACAAAGAGATCTGACTTCTAGCCCTAATATTCCCACTAAGTAGCAATGAAAACCTGAGCAAGTCTTCGAACCTCTGCTTTATTGACTAAAATGTAAGAGAAACAAGTGAGCTCAAGATCCCTGCAGGGTCTAAAAGTTAAGGTTTTGTGGTTCTGTTTGGGAGAACATCCTAATTTCAGAGGTCTCCTAACAGGATATGCTCCAAAAACTGTGCAGCACCAAGAAATTGACCAATCTTCTCTCCATTTGCAAGAGTGAGATTTGGTACTTCTTCAGTCTGATGTATTTGGCCAACCGTGGGCAAACCTGGTCATAGTTCTAAAGTTCCCTGGATCTCTTAATTATTGAATTACATCAAAGAAAGTTTCAGAAAGCCTCCAGCTGGCCAAGGGTTTCCTTTAGACTTAGGCTAAAGGCCCACAGAGCATTCCTGGCTATATTTGTTAAGCAGGTGCTACTTCTATCTCCTGTTGCAATGGTGAGGTTTTATAAGGAGCCCACTGGGCATGAGGGCAAGAATAAAAGCCGCCATGTTGCGGAGAACCTGGGGGGCTCAGTCGGTTAAGCATCCAACTCTTGATTTCAGCTCAGGTCATGATCTCACAGCCATGAGATCGAGCCCCATGTCTTGGTATTCTTATATTTTCTCTCTCCTCTCTCTGCCTCTCACCCTCTCTCTCTCTCTTACTGTATCTCTCTGTCTCAAAATAAGTAAATAAACAAACATTTTTTTTAAGTGCCACGTTTCCAGAAGAAGACTTAGAAGAAGTACCTGCCCTAATACCAGAGTTCCAGCCTCAAACCAGAGCTACCGTCCTGAGCTCATTTATATAGTAAGTTCTTTAAAAGTAGAGACTGGGTGTTACCTATAAAACCTGGCACAAGAATCATGAAAGATCTGTTAAAGTGAATTCCCTGGTTTGGTACAGTTTGGGGTTCATAAACATGAGGTTGTTATTTGGGCAACAAATAACATATAGTTAAATGTTTCTCCCAGAGCAGCAAAGGACTCCTAAGAATAGCTGCCCTGACAAGCCAGCACAGATTTATCCTATGATATAGGATGGCAGTGTCATTGTGCACCATTTGATCATGAGAAGATGTAGATGCCCTTGTCCCTCGTCCAAGTAAGTGTTCTCCTTTCTGGATGCAAGGATTTGTAAATATCATCATCATGCCACCATCTTGCTCTTCAGAATAAAAGTGCACATAACACACTTGGGGGAAGTATTTAATTGGTAAATGGCAAAAGTGCATTTGGACACAATCCTAAAAGCGGCAAGAAGTAGAATGTCACTCAGGAGGACCAATTTGTCATTGTACTGTCAGCCAGATTTTTAAAAATTCAGTCACAGAGAGCGGAACTTAAAAATAGATGAGTGGTTTAAAGCACAGGATGGATTCTAGAAAATGATCATCTGTGTCCAGTCTAACTCATAGAAATAAATCTTTAAGAGATTATGGAAAAAATGGGGGTGGGGGGGCAATGATTTAGGTCCATCAGCTGTGTCTAACCAGATCAACACACCTAAACCACTGGAAAAAGTCCTTAAGCTCCCTAGGAATAGAGGGTCCATAAAATCTTCGGACTTCAGTCTAGGGCTAAAAACATTCTCCAAATCAACAACATCCTGAAACTAAAGACTAGAAGAACATTTCAGATGCAACAACGCATCACAGAATTCAATTGTATGTCATATTGAAATACAAACTATAGGACACTGAATCCCAGTTTTCCTTTTAAAATGCTCATTGGCTCAACAAAGTTGTATTGAATTTGGATTGGGTACAAAGCACTGGGGATCCAAATATGATTAAGACATGGCCAGTCTCTAAGCTGATGGTATACAATGGAAGGCATGCACCCACAAGTGGTAAGGGCACAGTGTGCTAAGAGCTGTGATAACAGCCCACCCAGATAAGTACAGACTCTGAGCTCCAAATGTCATGAAAGGCAACAGCCCAATTGGAGGCAGTAGCATCTTTTAATTAAGGGTCAGGATCTGTGGTGAATTCAAATAGTGCTTTCTTCTTACTGGGTGCTACCATTTCTAGAGGTGACAATTTTTTTTTCTAGACAGAAGAAGGAAAAACAGGAAAAAAACAAAAAAACAAAAAACAGTGGGAGTTTAGAAAAGCAATCCAAGTTCAACACAAAGGCCTTGTGGAAAGGAGGACAGGCTTGACATGATTCAGTGTGGAAAAGTCCAGACATCTAGGGCACTGAACATAAAAGGAGATACACCAGAGGGTGTCCAAGCCCAGGAGACAGTGGTGTCGGTTGGGGTGGGGGCACTGTTGAAAAACAAAGAGAGGAAAGTGGCAGCCTGGGATGGCCTCAAAGCTCCTGAGGAGGCAATTGAATTTGAAATTTACTATGAGTTTGATCAAAATTACACTGGAAGATCAGGTTATTCAGTTTAAGCATTCTTATTGAGGTATAGTCCCTGTTTTTAAACAAGTATCTGTTGTTTTCATTTCCTAGGACTGCCATAGCAAAGTACCATGAACTGGGAAAGTTCTTGTCTCACAGCTGGGGGGGGGCTGAAATCTGAAATCAAGTGACAACAATTGTTTCCTTCTGAGTACGATGAGGGAAGGGTCCATTCCAGGCCCCTCTTCTTGGCTTGTGCGTGGCCATTTTCATGTTCATATGGCATTCTTCCTATCTGGCATGTCTTTATCCACATTTCCCCTTTTCATAAGGACAACAGTCAAGTGGATTAAGGCCCATTCTAATGACGTCATTGAAACTTGATACCTCTGTAAAGACCCCACCAAAAACGTAAAATCTTAATTGAGCCTTCTTTTCCACTAATTCAGAGTTCTTCCTTTATTCTTTGAGGTTTACCACAGCTATACAGACTGCCCACACCATCTCTCACTTCTCTGTCGGTTCGTGCTGGTCTCTACAAGAAGGCCGAGGCCAATCTTAGGGACATGTGGCCTCATTTCCACCACCCTGTGCCTCCTGCATTGAGGACTGAGGCAGAATCTGCCTCAACGTGTTGCTGTTTGGTTCTAGTGATGATCGCACTCTATTTCACCTCTACTCCCAGCTGTATTCTACCAATACCGTCAAAAACCACTGAGAATACAGTCCCTGATTTTCTCTTCTGTGCTACTTTTGAGTGAAATTCTTTGCTTTTCCATAAATAGTTCAGAGCCTAATGCCACCTGCATATTTCTTCAAAAATGGTTCTCTCCAGGGGAACTAGCTGGAGCACAGCTATCAGTCAACTCAGACGGACTTAGAAGCAAGTCAGAGCAAGACTTTGACTTAGAAGCAAGGGACCAAACAAAGGCAACATTTCCCCAAACAGTACCATCTTCTATCCCACTGTGCCTGTGGAAGTCAGCTCACTTTCTCCCTTGAATCTAAGACTAAAACCGCACCCAATGTCCATTCTTGTAACATCTCAGTTTGCAACCTGACAGTCAAACCAAACAAATCCCAACTTGTCTTCTCCACTTCAAACGCCAGACAATGTTTAACCCCATATCTGCCAATGTAAATTTTACAATTGGGTATTTGGTCAACTGCTACATTCAGCAAGCAGGACACACAGGGCATAACTTAACACAAGGTTATTCTTTAACCTTGCTACCTATTCTAATCTGCTCTGGGGGACTAGCTCTTTGCTCACTACTGGATGAAATGAGAGCAGGCCCCTTGGCTTCTCTGGTCATTCTGAGATAAAGGAAAAGTCCTCTGGTCACATCAAGTCACAAAAAGGTTCACTTCTATGCAGCAATGTCCAGTCCTGTGTCCCAGTTAAATTTTCAAATTTCAGTTAAAATAAAATCTTCTCCTCTCTCTTAGCTAAGCCTGCTTCAGGCAGAAAGCCTTCAGAAAGAAAGGGGGGGGTGTCACTGGATTCTCTAATTCTCACCGGTTTCTGACTCTCTGAGACTATCAGTGGGTGGAAGAAAGTAAGGTTAGGGAGCAGAGGAGGTATGATTAAGGGGCACTGCCACAATCTACTGCCAACACTCTGAGCTTCGAGGGTCTCTCTCTCTCACACAAGGGGACACTTCCTGGGTTCTGGAAAAAATACCCCACTTTGGGGATTCCCACCTGCAGTTTCTTTGCTGTGGTTACTCACAACCCCCTTTCGCACAAATGATGGCCCTCCCGGAGCACACCTAGTCTCCTTCTGCCAAGGTCTTCTGCCCTGTCCCTCTGAATGGCCCCTAGGTAACATCAGCTCCTCCTGGTAGTGTTTTGGAGCAAGCATGACAGTGACCCAACACCAGTTCTGTTATGGACAGACCCCACCCCTCGTCCACCAAAACACACATTCTTATCCCAAAAACTCAGGCAGTGCAGCTCACTGCCAATGAGCCATGCCCACATTCCTTGAGCCAGCCACAGCTCCTCACCTTTCAAGTCCTCAGGCATGGATCAGACACCAGTCCAATGTGTCCCTCACACGGTAGAGGACACTCGTGAAGCCATCAGGGCAGTTCCCCTGATATTCCTCTCACTTGACTTGAGGTAGAGGGAAGCACCCTACTTCGCTCCAGCATGTATATGGTTGATGGAATGGCCGCCCAGCACACTGACAATGCCCCCAAGGCAATCCTCCATCAAATCGACAACTCCTCTCTCACCCGGGTGGCCAGGTAAGGGTCATGACAATGACTCTGGGCATCTTCTTCATGAGAGCTGCTTGGGTGGTCAAGCATCTCACTTTGGCATGTGGCAGTGGTTGTCACCCTCCACCTAGGAGCCTCAGCTGATGCGGGACAAGTTCCCTTTCGTCAGTCTTGCACATTAACGATGTTTTTTAATGCCTGGAGTGCAGTTTTCATCATCACATCTTCCTACACATAGTGTTGGTTGTTTTCTTTTTTAACTCAACAAACACTTTATCCAAAATTATGCCCTATACTCGCCAGTACAGCAACTATGTTCTTTGCCTTGCTGAAATAGAGTTTAATCATCACCACCATAGTCGACATTTCTTTTATTCTTACTAAACCAAGTTCTGTGTCGTATGTATGCAGAAAAATCCAACTGAGGATTTTATTTCCTAGGAGATCAATATGGTTACCAGTGGGTAAGTAACTTGCCCAGTGGCACACAGGAAGCAAGTGGCAAAGCCAATATAGGTCTATTCAACTTCACAGCCAAAGCATCTGACCACAAGCCTCTGCTACATAAGTGGGGAGGTCTATGACAAAGGATAACGGAGAGCATAAGGTGCAGAGTCAGGAGAGTTTCAACGCTTCCTTATCCTAACTGAAAACACCTTGGAGAAGCTAGTTAACTTTAGCCTATTACTTTCTATACAATGAGAATACTAATAACTGCCTAAATTAGACATTTGTTGCATTACTCAGTTTCCATCTCCCTTCCCGTTCTCAGCAGTGTGGCCTGTATAACACTAACCCCACCCCCACCTCCAGGTGGGCCCTTGGTGATTTAGAGGACAATGTGCATATGCCATTCTCCCGGCCACTTACTGGTCCAGGGAAAGGCTAGGTTTGTTTGGCTGTTTTTAGTCCGTCATAAATCCCAACTGACAGACTACACCATAACATTGTTTTGAGGATTAAATGAGATGAAACATGTAAAGCACTTAGCTTAATGCCTGGCAAAAATAAACTTTTATTTACTAACTATTTGAAGGAATGTGGAACGTGGATTGGACTAGACTATGTTAGACTGAGGTGATTATTTAGGAAGCTAATAATAAAGACACACATGAAATGAGAATCAAAAGAGGTGACAATGCCAGGAAACAATGCTAACTGAAATCTTGAGCAATTTTCAAACCTGAGAGACTAAAACAATACGAGAGAGAGCGTGCACAGGAAGTGGAAGAGGGGCGGGCGAGGGGGGGGGGCGCGGGCAGAGGATCTGACATGGGCTCTGCAAAGCGGGCTCTGTGTTAACAGCAGAAAGCATGATACAGGGCTTGAACTCACAAACAATGAGATCATGAGCCAAAGTTGGACTCTTAACTGACTGAGCCATCCAGGCGCCCTTATTTGTTTGTTTGTTTTTTTAAGTTTATTTATTTATTTTGAGAGAGAGAGAGAAAGAGAGCAGGGGAGGGGCAGAGGGAGAGACAGAATCCCAAGCAGGCTTCGTGCTGTCAGCACAGAAACCCACATAGGACTCTCACAGACCATGAGATCATGACCTCAGCCAACACCAAGAGTCAGATGCTTGACTGACTGAGCCACCCAGGTGCTCCTGAATAAACTGAGTTTAAAGAAGGAATAGGATATTCAGAGAGAAATGGTTTGGGGAGCTTTAGACAGAGGTTGGGGTTAGATAGTGGGTAGCTAGCAAGCTGGTTCTGGGCTAGCTAGAGCGAGGCACAGCCCTGATTTGCAGTGTGCACCCCTCTCTGTGGCATGCATGCTCCCCTCACAGCTGACTTCATGCCACCAATGTGAGGACACTGATCACAGAGACAGGAGGAGATGTGCCCAACTGGCTCTCATGGGCCAGGATGGCTTCAGCCACCCTTAGTTAGAAATAAAGCTTTCTGCCCAGACTGGCTAAAAACTGGGAATGAATGAAATCATTCAAGAAAGGAGATACTAAAAAAGAAAATTCAGAGGCACCTGAGTGGCTCAGTCGGTTAAGCGTCCGACTTCAGCTCAGGTCATGATCTCACAGTTCATGAGCTTGAGCCCCACAGTGGGCTCTGTGCTGACAGCTCTGAGCCTGGAGCCTGCTTTGGATTCTGTGTCTCCCTCTCTCTCTCTGTCCCTCCCCACCTCATCCTCTGTCTCCCTCTCAAAAATAAATAAACATTAAAAAAATTTTTTTTAAGAAAAAAAAAAGAAAATTCACCTACAAGAGGGTACGAAAAGAAAGGAGTTTCAGTAAAGAATAAAAGAACAAATGGGCAGAAAACCAGGGGAGTCAGGACAGTGTCCCAGCCAAATGAAGAAACAGCCTCAAAACGAAAGGCCAGCAGGTAGCATCTGAGGCCAGGGCGGTGAAGGCTGACAAAAGGTGTGGTGTGTGACTTTTCAGACTTGCAAGTGCATGGTTTTGGAAAACAGTAGGGGCTCAGGGGTCCTCCTGTAACCTTTTGTACATAATATTTCTGCATATACATCATTTAATTCTTCATATCTTTCTTAATAGAGTTATTAAAGTAATTTTGAAATATTTCAATATCTGAAGAATGTTTGGAATATTTCAGCTCATGGACACTCACAGGTGTTGCTCCCGTCTGCCTTTAGGAAAAAATAAATTCATCAGTTACAGTTTAGAAAAAGATGAGTAGGTTTGATACTTTATGGCAAAGGAGATTGTGTACCAAAACAATCATATTAGATCATCTCAGTCTTTCCTATGCCTGGAGTTCATGTACACACTCAACCCTTGGATTCAAAACCTCAGGGATCGGAGCGCTGCCCCAGAAAGGAAACAGCAAACGTAACAGAACGAAGTATTTACGCATATCTGAAAAACTCTGACAGCTCTAAAAAAATAAAATTCTTTCATTGAAGTATTGCTCAGACAAATGGACAATAAGTATTTGGGGGAGTATTTTCGGCAGTGCTATAAAAACTAGCAAAAACAACTTAAAAAATAAATCTGAGCCTCCAGTAAAGGAAGTGACTCATCGTACTCTATGGAATCTACAGAGATGAACCGATGTTCAGGGGAGGCACAGCAAATGCTCATTTCACACACTCCAGTGTAACCACACACGCCCAGTCGGTACAAGACAAGAGACTGAGAAAGAGAACGATCTGAACTGCATGGGAACCTTTCCAGACTCTGAGCGTGTGCCCCTTCAGGGAGCATGAAGGGTGCAGCTCTTTCAAGGGGCCCACCAGGCTGAGTGGAAATTCAGTTTCAAAGGATAGGGTTCGAGGGGTATAAAAACAGCTCCTAAACACAAGCCAACTTCTCTGGCACTCAATCTAAGACAGGAGTCTGCTCCAATACTGAAGGAAAACCAGCTGGGTCAAACTCGGTGTTAAGTCCTATTGCCTTCCTGGGGTTTTTCGAGAGTAATTTTAGTTAAACTCAAAATCACCTGCAGGAATTGACTTTAGTACCTAACTCCCTTTAAAAAGCAACCCTACTGTGGAGGAAATTCCTATTAAACACTGTGTTTTTTCCAACCACTTTACTGAGCAACCGTGGGCTTATTACTTAATCCATCTGGGCCCTCAGTTTCTCATTTGTAAAATGAGGCCAGCAGAGTAAATGATCATTAATTTCCTTTTTAAATCTAAAACCTCCGTGCCTCTAAGTTTTAAAATAAACTTCAACAGATGGATCATATATTTAATGATTCCAGATGATGAAAAATACACTTCACTACCAGCTTTCGATTTCCTTAAATAAGTAATAGTTTCCCTACATTTGAGTGAAATTTATGTAAAATGAGGAATTCTGGAGGTTCCACAATAGCAGCACATAACACAAACATGATAACTCTAGCTGGAGAGACTTTTACAACTAATAATAATTAATTTGTAAAAAGTAATTGTATTATTGGGGCACCTGGGTGGCTCAGTGGGTTGAGCGTCTGACTCTTCATTTCGGCTCAGGTCATGATCTCATGGCTCCTGGGATCGAGCCCTGCCTCGGACCCTGAGCTGACAGCATGAAGCCTACTTGGGATTCTTTTTCACCCTTTCTCTGTCTGCCCCTCCCTGCCCCTCCTCACTCTCTCTCTCTCTCTCAAAATAGATAAACATAAAAAATTTTTGAGCAATTTTATTTGTTTCATAGCTCTCCATTCAGGCAAATAAATCATATGATGAACTAGAAAATTCTAAACTACCTGACAGATGCTGACCTATAACCTTGCTCAAATCAGCAGTTACACTGGGGCATGTGCATACACAGTTCACCTTGTTTATCTCCTTGAAATAGCTCAGGAATGACAGGGTTTGGTAGCTAAGTGAATAGAAAAAAAAAATGGCTGTCACAGAGCTCAAAACTAAAAATTTAATGTCCTCCAGATGTTCACTGAATTCTTACGGCTTTCCTTTTTGCATGGAATGCTTCACCCTATCAAAAATATGCCACAGACTTACACTTTAAAAAATCTATCTATTTGGACACTTTAAAAAGGTATACAAATATTTAAAATCCTATCATTAACTTAATGCAAATTCTCAGTTGGAAATTTCAAGGTTTTTTTTACTCTTACAGTAATATATTTGTGTCCAATATTATAGGTTAGTGCTATAATTACAGTCCCCAAAACTATTGTACATATTTTTATGGAGTAAAAAGATGATCGATCATTCTTTGATCCATCAACAATTTTATACCAGCACTTGGTCACAGATGTCTAGTAATTATGGTGTGAATATAAAGGTAGTACATTTTAGAATGGCAAACAGATATTCTTCATGCCAAACTACCCACAACTTTCAGATAAACCCTTATCACTGCTTAGAACAGCAGATGCATATTTTTGGAAACAAGACAATAAGGACAAAAAAGAATGAGGGTATAAAGCAGTAAGCACACTGAATTCAGGGAATAAATTCATTTCTATTTAAACACATAGCTCTTTCCATATTGAAGAGAGAATCCATAGGTACAGAAACAGGAAGCAAAAGGCCAATACATTATGTGATGATTGAAAAAAAAACAACTGGAATGACAGCTCCTTAACTATGATCTTAAATACAGATATTTTAAAACTTATTTCAGATGCCTGGTATATAATAAACTCCTAATATTGTTGAACAAATAAATGAGTGAATGAATACCAAAAATAATCTGAATAAAATTATGAGGAGAAAACTATATAAATGGAATAAATCTCCAGTAAAAAAGTACTCACTTTTCTGTCATGACTGCCCTAGCCTAAAACCTACTCTTCAGTGAAATTCAGTAATCTGCATGAATAAGGCAGCACAGACAGCTGGGTGAGGTGCTCAGGATACAACGTGCACAGGACACAGTGAAGGAGTTAAGAGTGCAACTGAAGGGACAGACATGGAAAAAGGCAAATTACAACACACAGTAACTGGCACTGAAACACTGATATGAAAAAGTTCCTAAGGAAGCAGCAAAACAGACCAACTGCCTGCCTTAGTTCTGGGGGTACATCATGGAGTGGGTGACTTCTGAATCTTATCTAAAAGGATACACAGGGGCACCTGGCTGGCTTAGTTGGTTAAGCATCCAACTCTTGATTTCACCTCAGGTCATGATCTCACAGTTCATGAGATCAAGCCCTATATCAGGCTCTGAGCCAGCAGCGTGGAGCCTACTTGGGATTCTCTCTCTCCCTCTCCCTCTCTCTCTGCCCCTCCCCCGCTTGCACATGCTCATTCTCTCTCTCTCTCTCTCTCTCTCTCTCTCTCTCTCTCTCTCTCTCACACACACACACACACACACACACACACAAAACAAACATTTAAAAAATAAAAGAAATTCTTTAAAAGAAAATTTAAAAAAGGATTCACATAAGTCAGCCAGGCAAAAAAGGGATAGGACAGGAGGTGCAATCCTCAAGTTAAGCTGACATAAACCCTTCATGAGAAAGAGACGTACATATGAAATTCTCACCCCCCAGAATGATGTTTTCTCATGTAAGTACCAAAAAAAAAAAAAATCCTATTCGATGATAAGTATAAATATCACCATCTTAGTGAGGCACCTTCTATACCTTCCCAGTCCCTGAACCCATCTCAGGCATTAAACCATGCTCTCGTGGCCTCTGTAATATTGTCCCGAACACGCAGAACCATTCCTCTTTCTCACCCCACCAAAACGCGAGCTGATTCATGTTTGTATCCCAGTGCCTAGTGGCAGACAAATAGCAGACTCTCCACAAAGCCTGTGGGTGGGGTGGCGGCTACCTCCTACAAAGCAACTACCTTTGGGTACGCTTCACAGATGTCATCTTGTTTCACCTTCCCTGCAAATGTATACGGTTGATATTATTCCCATTTTTACATAAGAGACTGAGGCTCAGAATGGTGAAATAACTCCCAAACACCAGCTAAACAGCTGAGCCAGAACTTGAATCCAGACCCATCCCACACCCCCACTCCAAAACCATCCTTTTTGCCACTCTACTACTGCTGGACTCTACCCAGTTCAAGCTCTAGATATAATTACGGAGTTAGTGTTGTTCTTCTAATGATTTTATGAACTACAGTAAATTGAGAAAAATGTGATCAATTAACTGCTAAATTTTTATGTAGGAAAAGAAAATTCAGGCTTTCTCAATGAACATGCATATACTGGGAGTTTTGCAATTCATATTTTAAATTAAAAAACACACACACAAAACAGGACTTAGAGGAAGGATTCTCTCATGTCACCATTGAATCCAACTTATGACACTCTGGTCCCTACCACTTAGACTGAAAATCTGAGATGCTCTTCACAGTTCCTCTGCTGTCCATATGAAGTACATACATTTGTAAAGAAAGCCTATATTTACTCAAAAATCCAACAGTAATGTCAGCCAGACCGTGGGAAACAACTGTCAGAAATTAATACAATGACTTTGATAGTTATCACAGCTCTATTCTAACTCAAAGACTGCCAGTATAAGACTGGTCTAAAATAAAGATAAAGGTGCCTGGGTGGCTCAGTCGGTTAGGTGTCCAACTGTTGGTTTCGGCTCAGGTCATGATCTCATAGTTCTGTGAATTCAAGCCCTGCATAGTACTCTGTGCTGTGGTGTGGAGCCTGCTTGGGATTCTCTCTCTCTCCCTCTCTCTCTGCCCCTCCCCCACCCATGCTGTCTCTGTCTCTCTGAAAAGTAAACTTTAAAGGAATAAATAAATAAAATAAAAATAAAGATAAAGATAAAAATAAATGGTGCAGGGGTGCCCGGGTGGCTCGGTCAGTTGAGCGTCCAACTTCAGCTCAGGTCATGATCTCACAGTTCGTGGGTTTGAGCCCTGCATGAGGCTCTGGACTGACAGCTCAGAGCCTGGAACCTGCTTCAGATTCTGTGTCTCCCTCTCTCTGCCTTCCCCTGCTTGTGCTCTATCTCTCTCTCAAAAATAAATGAACATTAAAAAATTTTTTAATTAAAAAAATAATAAATGTGCAAAATGAATGAGAGAACACATAACAGGGAAAACCCACTGGAGAAAATGACAAGAAGAGTTCAGGTATACCTGGTACCTTTTATCATTATCTACATTAACAATAAAAAAAAGAAAGGAATATTCTTTGGTTTGGCACATCAACAAGAATTTGAAGTTAAATTTGAAACTTCTGTTTGCTTCCACTTATCTTAGAATGCAACTTTTGCTGAGTGTGCATGTGTGTTTTGTAAGAAAATCAAACCTCATGAACTCCAGTGCTGCTGATTCAGATCAGTCTCTTGTTTTAATCCTTATTGTCTACTTAATAGATTGTTGTTTTAAGCCACTAAGTTTTCTGGTGGCTTTTTATGAAGAATAAAAAACTGGAACAATCCCTGTCTATAAAAAACCCACAACAATAATAACAATGACTAATATGGGAAAAGGGGTTTAAAACAAGCTGGAATTTCTTTTTTCTTTTTTTTTTTTAGAGAGAGAGAGAGAGAGAGAGCAGGGGAGGGGCAGAGGGAGAGGGAGAGAGAGCTTTTAAACAGGCTCCACACCCAGCGTGAAGCCCAATGTGGGGCTCGACTTCACAACCGTGGATCATGACCTAAGGTGAAATCAAGAGCTGGACTCTCAGGGGCGCCTGGGTGGCTCAGTCGGTTGAGCATCTGACTTCAGCTCAGGTCATGATCACACAGTTTGTGGGTTTGAGCCCCGACATTGGGCTCTGTGCTGACAGCTTGGGGCCTGGAGCCTGCTTCAGATCTGTGTCCCCCTTTTTCTACCCCTCCCCCGCTTGTGCGCGCACACACTCTCTCTCTCTCTCTCTCCCCCAAAAATAAAATAAATGCTAAAAAAACAAAGAGTTGGACACTTAACCAGGCCACCCAGGCACCCCAAAACAGGTAGAATTAAATGCTGCCGATAGTAAAAGAAAAGGTGGAGAAGGAAGTGATTGCAATGAGTATATTCTAAGATCCTTGTACAGCTTGAGAGATGTGTGAAGACACGGATTCATTTTAACCTTTAACTCAATAATACATGACAAAAATTCTAAGGATAACTGCTAACAGACTAGACCTAGAATGTTTAACTTCCAAGCAAATAAAATGAGGAAAAATGTGGAAGATAGGGAGTAAATAAAAGTCATCATTTCAATGGAAGGCACAAAAACAGGTTAAAAAAAATAACTACCAAAAAGCACGTAACACAGAAAATATAGTAACACATGGAAATACGTCCAAATATATCAAAAAATAACAGCAAATGGTAAAACACTAAATGCACCAATTTTAAAAGATGGTCACTCAGATTGGATTAAAAATCATAAAACCATAGATGATTCACAGCAGATATATCTGAGGCATCCCAAAGAATGGCTCAAAGGAAATCAGTGGCAAAAGACACATCACGCAAAAACTAACCAAAGGAAGCTGATGTAGCAATTGATAACAGACTTTAAGAGAGATATGTGGATAAAAAGATGACATTATAAATGTATTTTCTTATTGATGTGCCCATTAGTCCTTAGAAAAGCATGAAAAGACAATTCCAACAAACATTATAAAAATAGTATGTGTGGGAAGCAATTATTTTGTGAGTTTGTAATGGGTTTTATCAGAACGAAGAATTTCTAAACCTTATGCCAACGCCATCTTAACTCCATCACAAAATACAATCATCTCGCATTTACTAATTATAGCACCTATATAAGTATCCTTTAAGAAAAAGTGACACAAGTTACATGAGGGGGGAAAAAAACACCTCAGATAACTTTCCTAGAATAACCAGATAAAAAATAAAAACCGCCTCACCATCTCAGTACGTAGACAGAAGAATGCCTATTTCAAGTATGGCTTTCTTCCAGTACGTTAGGGAATAAAATATACTAAAACTTCTTTGGATACACTGAGCCATCCATCTTTTTAAAGCCTGCCTACTATCCAGGGAACTCTTCCATAACCAGTTTAAATACATGGAATTCTCTGCAAACCAAATCTCTAACATGCATATTCTAAGAAAGATCTGTGATGGTCTGCGATGCCAATGCAATGCTGTGAATTCAGATTCTAACTATTGTACATCCATAGTTCAGGTACTGTCCTTGGTCCTGCTCTGGGTGTGCTTCTCATTCAGTCTCCTGAATACTTTATAAAGTATATACCAGAGTATGACACTTCTTAAATCCCCAGCATCTATTCTTCCAGACCATGCAAGAATAGATGTCTTAGGCTTTGAAACAGACTAGAGGACCAGACACATTGTTAGCAAGACACATCTACCATGGCAGAGACACTGACTGCTCACTACATGGCCAAGGGCTTCTCCCCATTTCCCAGTCTTTATGCAGTTAGGCAGATCATGGGGTTACTGCTGAATGTGGACCCTGAGCTGAAATGAAATATGTCACCTTGGGGCCAAGCATGTAAGAGCTGGTATGGGGGTCTCCAGTGCTCTCTTCCCTGAACACTTGCCTGGAGAGGCCTCCTGTTACAAATGGTGTCATGACAAGATGGCAGAACCTTTAATAATCCAATATGGCAAAAGTCAAGAGGATGCTGAGCCTGCATGCCTTAATGACAGTACAAAGTAAACCCCCTGCCAATCCATGCTGGACACATAGCATTAGCAAGAAATCATCTTTTGTTCTGTTAAGTCACTGAGAATTCAGGGTTAGCTCATTTGCACAGCATAATCTGACTGAGGCTGACTAGTACAACTAGGTAACAAAAAGTAATTTAGAGTTAAGTTGTTCCAAAAACCACTTCATGTTCAAAGCTCTTAGGTTCTAAAAGCATTTTCTAAAATGCAAACACATGACCTGAAACAACTTTTCTTTGGCAGCAATCAAGCCAAAATACCAAAGAGCTTAAGAACAAGTCACTCTTTGCTATACTGGATAGCTATTCTGGAAACTAAATACTTCATACATAAATTCTTTGTTCCATTTGATTGAATTTTGGATTAAACTGCAGCTTTCCCATCACCTTTAAAAGCATGTTGGTTTAGAACCTACGTGATGCTCACATTAAAATCCTGTATTATTTGGTATTGAAAATTTAAATGCTTTATGTAATTTCTAGAACTCTGATTCAAAGGACTGGGTTTTGGTTTTTGTAAGCAGAAGAGGCCTGGTATGTCACTTTAATCCAGAAATCTCTTCTTGTGGATTCAGCCAGTGGATAAGTTTGCAGTGCAGCTTCGGACCACCAGGAAAATGATTAACAGTAGCTAAAAGGATGATAGTTTGCAATTAGCAGGACCTTACAAAAAGCCCAGGCACCTTGCTGAGCACTTTATACATAGTATCTTATTTCTTACCATACTGGTACTTTTCCTTTTTCTTTTCTTTTTCTTTTTCTTTCTTTTTTTTTTTTTTACAGATGAGGACAGGAGGTTGAAAAATATTACATATTTCACTCAAGCTAGTAAATGTATTTGAATTTACTAGTCTGTCTGATTGCAGAGTCTGTGTTCTTAACCACTGATAACCCCAGAGTTTCTCAAAGTATGCTCTGGGTGATAATCTTGGTGGTACACAGACAAAAGTTTTTTTTTTTTTTTAACAGTTAATGTATGTTGGAAAGAAATATAACTAACACAGAAAACCTGTCCCAGACCTTACTACTTAAAACAAAGTCAGGGTAGATAACCAGTTTTTTGTTTGTTTGCTTGTGTGTTTGTTTGTCTTAATCAGATGGTTTAAAGAAAAATATTAATAGTACGGGGGGGGGGGTAATCCAATGTGGCAAAACTCAAGAAGGTGCTGAGTAAATAACTAAAGGGTGGAAAACACTGGACTCCATTTTGCAACACAAGGGGGGAAAATGAAGACTGAGACACAAGACATTTAAGTTCCAGCCTTGACAGCTCCCAACTAGCTGTATGGCTCACCGTTCTGAACCTTAGTTTTTTATCTATAAAATACCAGTTTAAATTCTGGGATCTTAAAGGTCTAAAATACATACTCTAACTGCCTTGGTTAACTATTACAATCCTACTTTTTTTTTTTACCATCCAAATGCAAAGAAATATGAAAAATATAATACATAAGCCATAATACTTTTTAAGGTAGAGTAAAATACATTTGTTGTGCCACTCACTCACCTTTGAAGATATAATCGGCATGCAGACACTGAGGGTGGTCCAGAGAAATGCTGGCAAACTATTTGTTCCTGGTCTATGGCAAGACAAGCTTGAGCCAGAATATGAAATACCTACATCAATAAGCCCATTATTTCATTTAATTTTTTATCAGTGACATTTTCTCAATGAAGGATGCAGGGCATTCATTTACATTCTAGAGACAACTTCTTATCTCGTCACAGATAAATCGCAGACTCACACTTTGAGAAGCATTGGTGCACAGCACACTCTATACTTCTAATTTTCATAAGGAGCGTTTTCCTAGCTCTGTTTAGGGACTTCAACTTGCCTGAAAATGAGAAACAGCAAAGTAAGCCTTTTGAAGTGTTTTCCTTTTGAACAGCCAGAAATAAAAGCACAAGACCAAAGGTCAAGGGGAATTAGATAGTGAAC
This sequence comes from Panthera uncia, assembly GCF_023721935.1. Taxonomy (NCBI): domain Eukaryota; kingdom Metazoa; phylum Chordata; class Mammalia; order Carnivora; family Felidae; genus Panthera; species Panthera uncia. Next base: position 38,536,331 of record NW_026057584.1, on the reverse strand, counting down.
CTGAAACGAATTTAATATGCTCTGTCTCCTCTTTAAACAGCGATCATTTGATTTTTCATGGAAAGTTGTTTGTGTTGGGTACCCTAAGTGTTTTTGCATGTTTAAGCATTTGGCTCTTTTTATTTAGACAGCTTGGAAGGAAGCAATGAGTGGCAGTGTTAATCTTGTCAGAGGTCACTTCTAATTATGGAGACCAAAATAAATTATAAATCCAGCGATTTCTGAAAACCATTTACGAGGCACTAATTGTTGTAATTTGGAGATTCAGGGCTATAGCTACATTGCAATCGTCTGTGAAAATCTCAGGGTGCATGTGAGACTTTCTGGAGAGAGAAAATATAATTAGCACCTGTTTTAAGAACTGTGTTCACACCCCAAATTTCCCCAAATGGCGCTTTGATATTTTCAACTTGTTTTCTTTGTATTCCCAATAGGACCTATAAAGTGCCTCAAACGCCTGGAGAACAATTTATTTTTTTGACCCAGGAGTATATATTTTCTCTCCAGATTAGCTAAAAGTCATCTGGACTGAGTTGTACAATGCAAAACCTTATTAACAATTAGCCAAACACAAACAACACTCACACTCCTAGAGAGTAAGAAAATGTAAGCCAAGAGAAACACAATCAAAGTGCAGGGCGTGCCATTAAACCACACCTCACCGGCCAGACGTTCCACCCAAATCCTTTCCCTTTGGGATTGATTTCTATAGAGACCATCTCTCTGTTCCGCAAATAAAACTAGGCGTTGCTAGGAAACAGCCTGGCTTCTCAGGATCCAGCTAACGAGGGGTGGCTGCTTCCTACCAAGAGCTACAGGAGTCTGAATCTCTACCTGACACATGTGCTATTGTTAGGAACCCTAGATTCTCCGTGCACCTATGTCAGAGCCTGAGAGAGAATATTTTTCTGTTTAGCCGTAACAGCCTTAAATTGGTGACGTCATTTGTACGCTGAAATTCTTTTCCCCATCCTGGCCTTGCATTTCCTCTTTTCTTTCAGCTTCTCCAAATGTATCCCCTCACCACTTTCACGTAACAATGCCCAAGAAAACGGTTTGGTATATATTCAGGTTACTTAGTTTACTCATTTCATAGATTCTTTCCCTCACACGATTGGTCCTATTAAACTTTTGAAAATTTCCGCATGGCTTGGAGTTACTACTTTCAAAAATTTGGTATCAGATTTTTGTTGCTTTTATAAAACACAACCTGGTAGTCTTTAACTCTGGTGAAACGGTGCTGGGCACACTCCCGGGAGTAGTAACTACTGCAGTGGCCCACACATTCTTTCTCCTGCCCTCGCAAACCTCTGATGTCCCTCCTTTTCCCTTCTGCATGTCAATACCACCTAGCAGCTCAGCATTAACAACAGGTACAAGAAAGCTTCACAATAATGACTTAAGCAAAGAGGGGAAGATTTTTTTCACATGAAGCAAGAACTCTGTAGTGACAGTCCAAGCTCATCCTAACTTTCTGCTCTGTCATTCTTGGCTTTTACTCTTGACTGATGTCTTACGGTGGATACACAGGTGCACCAATTCAAGATCTCATGGCCTTTTGACAGATTCCCAGGTACAAGAGAAGGGGAAGTTTAATGACTCTACAGGAAGCTCTGGCTTTTCACCAGAAAAGGAAGCTCCCCCAAAGACTTTCCTTTACATCTCACTGGCCAGGCCTGGCTCACCGCCCACTCCTACGCTAGTCACTGGTTGGATTGCCATATAAGTTTACAACTTTCCTGAATCTGGGGAGGGCCTACCTGCTCTAGATGAATGGCTTGCTGCCTAACCCTCACCCTGTAAGGAAGAAGGATCTGGAAACAGCTGTCAGTTAAAAATGACAATGCTGCCATCTATCCCTCTCCACATGGGATGGCAAAGTCCCCACAGAAGTGAGGCTGCCTCCAGTCTAGAGGTCAGAATAGCCCATCTGAGCCTCAGGAGAAATGGCTATCTCTGCTTAAGGCCAGGTCTCTGTTCAGTCATTCTGAGGTCCCAGGGAAGTCAGGCTTTTCTTCTAAACACAGTCGTGGCCCTTCAACTACAGAAATGAGCCATACTTAATGTCTTAGATGCTGGGACCTGGGCCTTTCAGAGTCATTGGTTGCAGAAGACCTGTTGAGACCAACAACATGCCCAAGCACACCAAGTTCTACATAAGTGCTATTTTTACTTGCAAATGTTAGTCTCCGTGTGCATCCCGGTCGCTCAAGAGGCCTGAGGGCTCCAGTGCTTGCCCTCTCTTCCCTACCACGGACCTAAAACTATTAGAAGACATACTAAGAAGAACTAACAAACATACGGGACTTCCACTACCATTTATTAATGGGAAAATAAAATGAAACTGCTTACTCCCTGCTGTCAATCAAAAGCATGGGGAAAACTTCTGTTTCAGGGCATAGGCCAATAATTAGTTCCAGACTGGCCTTCCCAGTGTAACCAACTGTAAAACTGTGAGGCAGTGGTTTGCAGACATTGCACAGCAGGTGGCTGAAGACAAAAATCCCAGAGACAAGAAAAACTCAGGAGGTTGACTCTACGACCACCCAGATCTCGGCCAGGTGATGACTTCCCAAGTGCAGCGCAGGGAGCTGGAGTCTTGGGAAGTTCTGACAAGCCGAGGATGCAGAGATCAACAGGCAGGGCACAGGAAAGGAAAGAGCTATGGAGGGGTGGAGGCCAGAAGTGCACATCGGGATGCCCCCCAGGCCTTTGGCTAATGTCTGCTCTGCGCATGTGCAGGGAAACACTACCAAGGCCTTCCAGAGAGCAGCTGCTACAGGGCTGACAGTGTGTTGAAGTTCCGTGAGGTCCAGCAGTGCTGGAGAACACGGGAGTTATGACCCAGCCGAAGAAAAAGAACACCTGATCATCATTCCAGGCATCTAGCTAAGACATCAGAAATGCTGCTTTGGAAGAAGTACCAGGCCTAACAAAGCCCTAACAAAATCCACAGGAGAGACCAAACTTAGAGGCTGAATCCCATATCCCATCAAGTTAGAAGTGCTGGGGAACCACACTGGGCTTTCCACAGATCCATCCTAACGAGGTGGAAAATCATACCTAGAAAGTGCAAAGAAATAAATCTGCCTACTGGATAAAAATTAACATTAAAGTAAAAATTTTGGGGGTGCCTGAGCGACTCAGTCAGTTAAGTGCCTGACTCCTGATTTCAGCTCAGGTTAAGATCTCACAGTTGTGAGACGGAGCCCCAGGTCAGACTCCACACTGAGTATGCTTAAGATTCTCTCTCTCTCTCCCTCTGCCCCTCTCCCCGCTTCACTCTCACTTTCTCAAAAATAAATGAATGAATGAATGAATGAATAGATGAATAATAAAAATTGTTCCACAGAATTCAGAATTTCGACAACTTAGAACTCTCAACAGCCAGTGTAAAATCAATAACTGCTAGATGTGCAAACAAACAAGAAAATGGGATCCACGGTCAAGAGAATTACAGACGACAAAAACTGCCCCTTAGGGGGCCCAGACACTGGATTTAGCAGAGAATTTAAAGCAGCTACATTCAATTCAATTCAATTCAAATAACTGAAGGAAAATATGGTCTGAATGAGTTAACATATTCATTAGAAATCTAATAAGATTAAGAGAATCTCATAAGAAAAATAAAATCTATAAAAAGGGAAAGAAATGCGAATTCTATAAGTGAAAAGTCAAATGAGTAAAATTTTTAAATCCATTGGATGGGATTGACAACAGAATGAAAATGCAAAAATAAAGTTAGTGAACTGGAAGATAGGTACATATAAAAAAAATCATATTAAAGAACAAATAAAACAGTTTTGTGAAATCCAAAATGGTGAAGTTATATCAAAATCAAAAGAATTACTTCTAAAGTCACATCAAAACTGTAACTTTTTCAGTGAATATAATAGACAGCAGATATAAAAATATAATTTTTAAAATCCTCCCTTCCTAATTTTGAATATATATATTGAAACACACTTGAGTAAAAATGCTTAACTCTGAAGACTTTTCCCTTTGTTTTGTTGTCATAAGAGGAAAATATAAAAATTCCTGAATTTTGTTTTTTTGCCATTTTAGATTTGTTATCCAGCATGATTAATAAGGAGTTGCATTAGCAATACAAATCAATTTATTTTAGTCAAATACAATTCTTTGTTGCTGAGAAACACCAATTTTAGTGGGCTTAACATTTTAATAAAATCTCTGAAAGGATGTTACTTTGCCTTAAATCGGAATTTGTCAATAGTGGCGCTAAAAGAGAACTGTTGTGGGAGGCTGTTCTGTACTACGCTCCAAGATGTGTAGAAGCATCTCTGGTCTCCCATTCCCTACCCAACTGTGCCAACCAAAAACGTCTCCGAACATCACCAAATGTCCTGTAGGGGATAAAACCACCCCTGATTGAGGAGCACTGCCATAAATGATTGGGTCTTTTATTTCCCCCTAATTTATTCATTAAAAAACAACAACAAAATGCTTGGCTTATAATCTGCAGTGAAAGCAACAATGTCTTTCTATTAAAATACTTGATGTTGGGGCGCCTGGGTGGCTCAGTCAGTTAGGCGTCCGACTTCAGCTCAGGTCACAATCTCGCGGTCCGTGAGTTCGAGCCCCGCGTCGGGCTCTGTGCTGATGGCTCAGAGCCTGGAGCCTGCTTCCGATTCTGTGTCTCCCCCTCTCTCTGCCCCTCCCCCGTTCATGCTCTCTCTCTGTCCCAAAAATAAATAAACGTTAAAAAAAAAAAATTTAAAAAATACTTGGATGTTAAATTTTGAAAAGAATTCCCTTCATTGAGTGAAAAAGTTCCCCAACTTTAAGGATTTTGTTTCTTTGTTTCTTTGTTTCTTTGTTTTAGAGAGAGCACCTGTGCATCAGGAAGAAGGGCAGAGGGAGAGAGGAAAAAAAAAAAACAAAACCTTAAGCAGACTCCATGCTCAGGACAGAGTCTGACATGGGACTCAATCCCAGGGATCATGACCTCAGCTGAAATCAACAGTTGGATGATAATCCAGGCGTCCCATTATCACATTTAATTTAGATTTTCTTTAAGCCTGGTTGATAGGTTTTGATTTTTGCTTTCAACAAAACAAATTTTATATTTTCTGGCATGTGCCATTCATCATTCACTCACCTAGGAATAACAGGTACAAATTAGCTAAATACAGCTGGGACATTTTTAGTAAAACAAACAGCAACCTATTTCTAAGTCATTTATTAAGAGAATATGACATGTTCTTCACCTAACTGATCAAGCACACATCAGGAATTTTGATATAAAAAGACACCACAGACTGCAGGTTGTTCTTCATGGAACTCAATCTTTAGAAACTACAGAACATTTTCTCACATCAGTTATCTAAACCTAGACTTCTTTTCAGTCAGTTCAAAAATATAGGTAAAAGCTAATATCCGCCTCCTCCCCAAAATGGGACTACTGATCAAGGGCAATGTGAATTTTTCTTTCTTTAAAAGAAAACACTGTAAAATCTTCAGGTTCTGGCATTTAATCAGGGTAGAAATGTAACCACAAATTCATATCAGCAAAGGTATTTATCATTTTTGACTCTAATTTTTCTGGGGAAAAAAATTCCCAGAATTTGCTGAGTTTATTTGTATGTGGGTGATTTTTTTTTCCAGGAAAAAATACAAACTAGGATACTGTCAGAGTAAAAACATATGCTCTACGTCACATGCAAGTCCATCTTATGTCACTCACCTATGTGATAAAGTCCAATCCAATCACTGGGGTCCACCTCCTCTTTAATGTCCCAGAAGATAATGAGGTTTTGGGCTTGCCCCAGCGTGTACTCGTACATGCTGGCAGTCAAGCTGGAGCGGCTCTCAGAGGTCACCAGGTCTGTGTCGCTGTTTGCCCTCTGAAGGGTCATGTTCTCTGGCATGGAGCTCTGGGCGGCGAGGCTCTGAAGGTTCTCTGGGCTCAATGTGTACCGCATCTGGGGATTTCGACGCCGCACAAAAAGCAGGTGCTCCCGGGCTGAGCTGGCCATCCTGAGGTTAGCTTCCTACAAAGCTGCAAGAGACAGACAAGCACAAAGCATTAGTGCTACAATGCGAGGGAATTAGGTTTAAGCCTCCCAGACGTAAAGCCCTAAAGAGTGTTTATGAAAGCCCGGCCATGCAATAATCTTCTGCTGTCAAAATAAAACCTATTATTCTACTTGTCAACTGATGATGTCAGAAACAACTTCTATAGTCTGAGGTCACATGATGGCAAAGGCCATCACGCACCTGTGGCCCTTGATTTCACAGGGCACAGCTTCCCCCTGGCAATTAAGGACAAGCAGATTTCCCTACCAGTCCTTTTAGGTTTATCCTCTCCCAGACACCCCACCTTCAGGAATGGTCCTCTTTTCTTTCACCCCCACCCCATATACTTATTTCTTGTGGAAATTAAATTTTAAAATAGCAAGACAGAAAATTGTGACATGTGCTAAACACAGTTGAAATCTACCACTGAGCACAGGTTAACCTGCTCAATTTCCTTCTCACAGGAATGTAACCCATCAGTGTTTGTCAGGAACTTGCTCAAATGTCACCTCCTCTCTTAAATACAATGGCCATCGTATTTAAGACCGCAACACCCCATCTCTTCCCCATCTCTCCTCTCTCGCTGTATTTTTCTCCATAGCAATTACCATAACCTGATGTGCCACACAGTACCATGTACTTATTTATTTGGTTATTGCATACTTCTCCCAACAAGAATGCAAGCTTGGGGAAATGACAGTCTCCTCAATAAGGGGTGCTGGGCAAACTGGACAGCCACACACAAAAGAATGAAGCTGGACCCTTATCTTACACAGTAGACAAAAACCAACTCAAAACAGATTAAGGATTTGAAAATAAACCCTGAAGGTATAAAACTCCTAGAAGAAAACATAGGGAGTAAGCATCTTGACATCAGTCTTGGCAATAATTTTTCTTGGATCTGACACCAAAAGCAAAGGCAACCAAAGCAAAAATAAACAACTGGGACTATATCAAACTAAAAAGTCTCTGAACAGCGAAAGAAACCAGGTCCGTTGAAGCGACACAGTCTTTAAAAGCAGGAACAGTGTCTCAGTGGTGCTTATGTACGGCAAGGGAGGAGCTGACATGGAGAAAGGATGGAGGTTATCTGTGTATTTCTTTAATAAACATTCACACAGTACTTATTCTTTCAAGTGATTCACAAACACATAGGTTATTTGTAAGACTTGTGTTTATAAATCAATAGCTGCACATGCTTGAACTTCACCCTGCCTCAATTATTAAATGGAGATGACTTTAAAGTACCATGAAAGATTGCTGTAAGGATTAGAAAAATCGTAAGTGTTAGAGAAAGACAAAAATCGTATGACTTCACTCATATGAGGACTTTAAGAGACAAAACAGATGAACATAAGGGAAGGGAAACAAAAATAATATAAAAACAGGGAGGGGGACAAAACAGAAAAGACTCATAAATATGGAAAACAAACTGAGGGTTTCTGGAGGGGTTGTGGGAGGGGGATGGGCTAAATGGGTAAGGGGCATGAAGGAATCTACTCCTGAAATCATTGTTTCACTATATACTAATTTGGATGTAAATTTAAAAAAAATAAAAAATAAAATTTTTTAAAAAAAGAAAAAAAAGGAAAGAAAAATCTTAAGTGAGGGGGGCCTGGGTGGCTCAGTCGGTTGAGAACCCGACTTCAGCTCAGGTCATGATTGCACAGTTCACAGGCGTGAACCCAGCAATGGGCTGTGTGCTGACAGTTCAGAGCCTGGAGCCTGCTTCAGATTATATGTCTCCCTTTCTCTCTGCTCCTCACCTGCTCATGCTCTGCCTCTCAAAAATAAATAAGCATTAAAAAATATTTTTAAGAAAAATCATACATGAAAGTGTTCAGTAAAAAGCAACTACTGTTATTTTTAGTAACAATATAATTACTGAATTAATTAATGCACGATTTACTTTGGAGTAGCTCCAAGGGTTGGGAGACAGTTAAGAGAAATCAAATGCTGAAGACTACCTTTTTACACAGGAAAAATTACTCTAAGTTCCGCCTCATGTTAGATGACCCCATGGAGAAAATAGTCCATTCTTCCCCTGCCTCCCTATTCAACATGGCTCCTGGCTCCCAGAAGCCAGAAATCAGCTACATATGGATACACAGCCCTTTGAGTTATAGCTTTTAACTCAACCACGTCTCTTAAATAATTGTTTCTACATTGAAAAAAATAATAACTCCAATTTCCAAACAATCCACTTAGGAAAGAACTTTGAGAGCCCCGCACCCACAAGCCAGGAACTGAGAGGTGAGATTAGAAGAACCTCAGGCACAGAACAGAAAACAAGTCAGCTGGAACCTAAGAGTGATAAGCAGGAGTCATTGCAGGGTCTCGAGCACAAGAGTCAAAACATTATATATAAGTATGAGAAACTTAATCTGAGAGCCTCTGCAGGGCTGGTTGTAAAAGGAGGGTAACAGAGGAGGTAAACCAGTCAGAAGCTGATTAAGTGAGGAATCCAGCACTGAGTGCTGAAAAATGGATTTTAGTAACACAGAAGGGAAATATATCAATTGGGAATATTTCAAAGAGCGAGCCCAAAGATGTGGCAACAGAATGAATACAGGGGATCAAAGTGGGGAAAAATCAGGACTAAATTCTGGATTTTCAGTCCAAGCAGCAATAAAATCCCAGAAACATTGATGGGGCTAAGAAAATCAATACGATCTTCGGTGAGTTGGAAGTAAATGCAATATACCCAAGTCACTATGTCCCGAAGACTCTTGTGAAGGTGGGTCGAGTTGCTGGTTATTATGAAGCCAGGGATAAAAATAAATATTCAAATGCAAGGTTCTGCTTAGCCTTATTGTTTGTTAATTAAAATCAACTAAAATAATCTCTAAAAGCCTTACTAGTCCAGGGTTTAAAAATCTCATTCAGGGGCGCCTGCATGGCTCAGTCAGTTGAGCGGCCAACTTCGGCTCAGGTCATGATCTCGCGGTCCGTGGGTTCGAGCCCCGCGTCGGGCTCTGTGCTGACAGCTATGAGCCTGGAGCCTGTTTCGGATTCTGTGTCTCCCTCTCTCTGACCCTCCCCCATTCATGCTCTGTCTCTCTCTGTCTCAAAAATAAATAAATAAATAAACGTTAAAAAATTTTTTTTTAAAAATAAAAAAGCCTCAGTCAGATATTTTACTTTACATAACTTAGATCAATGGAAAAGAAAAAAAATTAGAATAGGGAATGCCTGGGGGGCTAAGTCGGTTGAGGATCCAACTCTTGATTCGGCTCAGGTCATGATCCCAGGGTCGTGGGATCAAGCCCTGCATTGGGCTCCCATGGAGCTTGCTTAAGATTCTCTCCCTCTCTCTCTGCCCCTCCCCCACTCACACACAAGTGAGTGCACTCTCTCTCTAAAATAAAATAAAATGAAATAAAATAAAATAAAATGCTCAGATTACGATGAGGGACAATAGTCCAAGCCTGTATTGGAAAATTTCATTTCTCCCCTATAGGAAAAGAAAAGTATATTTTAGAGTTCATGTTTCAACAGTAAATAAGATCAAACATCATGCAAAAATTCTCAAGGCTGCATGAAAATGAAAAACAACAAACCACTCTAAATATTATAGATACAATTTTCCTTTATAACTACCTTATTCAAACCACTATTCCCACATGGGCAAATTAGCTACTGAAATGACAGCAAATGGCTACTTTATATTTTTTCCTACTGAAATCTAAGAAGTCTTGACTTGCTTCTTGGTTTCATACCTAAGCCTTATGCAATAAGAAAGACAAATTTTCTTCAGATAAGTATCCATGCTGTTCTGAAAAGCTTTATAGATAAAGCCAATGGAAGGGAAACTGATTAGTACCCACCATACTTATTACACAGAAAGCTGGTCCTTGGAAGCTCCTTAGACAATCCCTCCCTTCAGGAGCGCTGCTGCAGCTCTAGGTCCCATTCCCAAAGGACACAATGTAATATGATGAAGCACTCCTTAAACCCCACCCCCTTAGATTTACGATGAGGTCTGCACTATGCTGCTCTCTCGGATAACGGACATCTGCTTAAACAACAGCTAAAAACAAAATCACTTTTCTTCCAGAGGTCAACAGAGATGTAATTACCAAGCAAATTGCAAAACACCTTAGTATATGACTTCATGTCCAAAAGCAGCAGATTTTGTGCAGAAGACAGAGACAGTAGCAGACGACAAATACATTAAGCAAGCATCTTTATTTAAAATATTTTTGCTCAAGAAACTGGAGGTGAATGTCAATTTACTGAATTTCACCTGAAGGGTAAGTACTGACAACATTCCATGTCAAACTAGAAATGCACCCTAGGATTTTAACTTCCTAGACTGTATACTGATAAACAAAGCTATAACAACATTGTTTAACCATTCAAATTCCAAAAAAACAAAAACAAAGACACATAAACACACACACACACACACACACACACACACACACACACACACACACCTACTCAACTATACCATGCTTTAAACTCCGTGTGTGTTTTACTATATAAATGAGGGAAACAAAGGGCGAAAAGATGTCAAGAGACACTAAAGAAAATATAATTAGCCTGCAATAAGCGGAGATGTGAGAAACCTAGGAAGAGAAATCAGCCACCCATCAGACCTGCCAGGCCAGTTGACACAGGAAATGAAGAAAGTCATCACCAAATTCCCAACTACAGATCTCTCCCAGTGGATTTCCACCATACCTCCTGCTAAAAGAAAGCAATCATAGTCATCACTCAGTGTTTATCCTACATAATCATAACCCCAATACTCAGCTTACTCAGCAAGAATGTTCTAGTAAGGTGATTAATACCAGAAAATCCCTGCTACAACACTTGTCAGTAAGTGCTCCCAGGACTCCAGGGCATTTGACAGAGAGCCTCAGCTGACTCAAGCTGCCTGCCTCTCACTTCCTCTTCTCAGGGGGAGAAGTATCAGAAAATGCAATTTACCCTCCAGGCTCCTGCTCTTTAGAAAAAGCCTGTCCTTCTCACAGTTTCACCAAATAATATGTTAGGATCCACAATATAAAAATAGTCCATATGTCAGTCTGGAAAAGGAATGTACACAAATGGGAAGAAATCATTTTAAGTTCCAAAACCTTTTAATTTTTAAAATTTTTTAATGTTTATTTATTTTTGAGAGAGAGTGTGAGTGGGAGAGGGGCAGAGAGAGAGGGAGACACAGAATCTGAAGCAGGCTCCAGGCTCTGAGCTGTCAGCACAGAGCCTGACGCAGGGCTCGAACTCACGGACCGTGAGATAATGACCTGGGCCGAAGTCGAACGCTTAACCAACCAAGCCACCCAGACGCCCCCCAAAAAGCTATTAATCTTAAAGACCGAGTCCAACAGTGCATTCAAGATGTTGTTTTAACCTTCAATTGCTGAATATACGAGATAAATAAGAGAAAATCATTACGATTTGGTTTAACTCTTTGGAGTTCCTTAAATTCAATAATGTTTTTAATTCAACTACTAAATTTACCTTTGTAGGTGTGAATAGATAATTCCCAAAAGGAAAAAGTTAAATAATTGATAATTACATATCAAAAAACAAATATTTTAAATATGAGATGTAATTTTTTATCCATTAAAATGTCCAGTTTGAAAACTAACATAGGGGCGCCTAGGTGACTCAGTCGGTTAAGCGTCCGACTTCGGCTCAGGTCACGATTGCACGGTTCGTGAGTTTCAGCTCTGCATTGGGTTCTGTACTGACAGCTCAGAGCCTGGAGCCTGCTTCAGATTCTGTGTCTCCTACTCTCTGACCCTCCCCTGTTCATGCTCTGTCTCTGTCTGTCTGTCTGCCTGTCTGTCTCTCTATCTCAAAAATAAATAAATCTTTTAAAAAATTATTTTTAAAAAAGAAAACTAACAGTACTCAGACGTGCAGGTGCAGTGAGACGCTGTGCAGCTGAGAAGGCAGTCTCACAAAGCTTGCTGGCACCCTGGGAGAACAAAAGGCATCCAGACCAAAAGTGAAGGCAGCTTCCTCAGAAAAAGGGGAATGGTTGTAACTAGAAGAAGAGGAAACGAATGCTGGACAAAAATAAAAGAGAAAGAAAAATGAAAGTAACAAAATATGAGCACCCAAATGACAGACCCTTACATATGTAACAAGAGAAGAATATAGGATCGGATAGCAAGTATGGGAAGAAGAAAGGCAACAACTTTACTCATGTACCTCAAAAGTTGATTGTAGATTGTAACGAGTCCCTTACTGGAATGGTATTCAATTGGCATGGATATCAATTTTTTTATTTTTTTTTTAAGTTTATTTATTTAGAGAGAGAGAACACACACGCAAGAGCACACGGCACCAGTGGGTAAGGGCAGAGAGAGAGGGTGGGAGAAAATCCCAAGCAGGCTCCACACTGCCCAACATGGGGCTCAATCTCACGAACTGTGAGATCATGACCTGAGGCGAAACCAAGAGTCAGACGCTTAACTGTCTGAGCCACCCAGGCGCCCCTGATTTTTTAAAACACTAATCTATATTTTTAAAATTCTATTAAATTAAGACGAATAAAACTTCAAGAGTCGTTTTCTTTATTTTATTTTTTTTTTAACTTTTTTTATTTTTGAGACAGAGAGAGACAGAGCATGAACAGGGGAGTAGCAGAGAGAGAGGGAGACACAGAATCTGAAACAGGCTCCAGGCTCTGAGCTGTCAGCACAGAGCCCGACGCGGGGCTTGAACTCACAGACCATGAGATCATGGCTTCAGCCGAAGTCGGACGCTTAACCGACCAAGCCACCCAGGCACCCCTCAAGAGTCATTTTCAAACATTATGGCAAATTAGAAAAAATGGGAATCAAAACTTCATGTATTTTCAATGCCTTTTTAAAATGCCAACCTATTTTTTAGTAAATACACATCAAGTTCTACGGTCTAAATATTTCTTTAAAAAAAGAAAAAAGCCTTTGCTTGTATATCAAGCACTTTTGGTGGTTTGCTTATCTGTTGACAAATATCGATGGTTTGAGTGCAGGAAGTGGAATCAATTCATTTTAAAGTCATCTCTTTTGAAAGATATTAAACTTCTACTCCCTGAACATCCCTAGGGCGAAAGATGTCTTTTTTTTTTTCGCATGGAATACACCCCAAAACATCATCTTTAGCTGAAGCTGCAGATAATTACCAATTGTTGGTAAGTGGAATTCAGATATTAAACATTCTGCATCACTTTGTGGTGGCTGGAACACATTTTCGTGGGAAAGTTTTCCTTGCAATGCAAACCGCAAAACATAAGCTTCTAGTTACTGATTGTCCAAAGCTGCTAGAAAAGACAATCGACTGTATTCCATAAAACACCCAGAGGTCATAACTAGAAACACTAGCAATGGCTGCAGGTACCCTGCACTCCACAGAGCACATTTTTTAAGCCTTAATGCTTCTCTCTTTCCATTCCCACCAGCACAGCAGGACTAAGCCAAGTTCGTGTCAGATCCTATCCAGACAGTCACTTCTCAGCAGGCCTCTCTGACTCTGGTGTTTTCTGCCACCCTGCAGCACTCCTTCAATGACAGCACTCCTGATCAAGGAACATAATTACAGGTCCAGGACGGAAGCAAACAAAGGGGCAGGGGTGGGACCAAGTCTGTGCAGGGAGAGCAGGGCAGGCCTCTCACAGGGAGTGACGTTTAGGCTGATAAAGCTGAAACCTGAAGGGTGGATTTCTTTATACTTCCTCCTTTTTTTTCTAATATGATTTATTGTCAAATTGGCTAACATACAGTGTGTAAAGTGTGCTCTTGGTTTTGGGGGTGGATTCCGGTGGTTCATCGCTTACGTACCACACCCAGTGCGCATCCCAACAAGTGCCCTCCTCAATACCCATCACCCGTTTTGCCCTGTCCCCCACCACCTCCCCCGTCCACCCTCAGTTTGTTCTCTGTATTTGGCTCTTACGGTTTGCCTCCCTCCCTCTCTGTGTGTAACTATTTTTTTCCCCTTCCCTTCCCTCATGGTCTTCTGTTTCTTTATACTTCCCTAAATAAACGCATGAAAAAGTCGCATACAGACTTTCTCCCTGAGAACTCATCTATTCTGCTAAGCATGAAATCGCTCAGCATTCTTGGCAGTGTCCACGCCATTCTCTCCACCTACTGCACCCACCCACGTTCAAGGCCTGGAGACCACCCTTCTTGAAGAAAACCCAGCCAGAAGGCAACTCTCCTACTATTGAATCCCAGGGGCCTTTTTTTTCTTTTAGAGAGAGCATGAACAGGGTAGAGGAGCAGAGGGAGAAACAGAATCTTAAGCAGCCTTCACACTCAGTGCACAGCCGGATGCAGGGCTCTATCCCCCAACCCTGGGAGATCACGACCTGAGCAGAAACCAAGAGTCAGATGCTCAACCGACTGAGCCACCCAGGCGCCCCTCCCACAGCCTCTTTACATTCCTATCCTCTGTACCTCACAACGCCTCAGAATCTGAGCATGAAGATTCAGGTCTTCCTCTGCCAGACTATAAACTCTCCGAGGACAATTTCTATTTCTCTTGCATGTTATATCCTCAGCAAAATAGTAAGTGTTCAGTAAATGTTTTTCAAATAAATGAGTGGATGTAGTTAACTGCCACTAATGAGGAAAGAAGAATTTGAAAGGACCAAATCAACAGTAGGAGCACACGTGGACTTTTCTTTAGAATTTAGCCAGGCATTCAAAAAAGGATTTATTAAGTCAAGTGCCTACTCTATGCTGAAAAGTACAAGATAAGGTCCTTGCTATCCAATGGAAAGAAATAAAAACCAATCAACCTACATGAAAGAAATAGAGAACAACTCCTTTCTATATTATAAGGTGTAAGTGCAGAAGTCAATAAGAATTCACTGCAGAGAATAGTCAGCAGGGACTGCAGTGTTTAAGAAAAGCCTAATGAGAAAAATTGAGCTGAACTTTGAAAGATATGAACAGGCCATGGAAATGTGGAGTGAATTCTAAGTCAAAGAAAGAATCCAATTCAAAAATGGGAAGATAGGAATTAGCTTTCAGTGGCTTCAGTCTGATCCAAACCACTATCATCTGTCCTCTGAATAAATAATCATCTCCTTTGGGCACCTGGATGGCTCAGTCGGTTGAGCATCGACTTTTGATTTTGGCTCAGGTATGATCTCATGGTTCATGGGTTCAAGCCCCTCATTAGGCTCTTCACTGACAGCGCAGAGCCTGCTTGGGATTCTCTGTCTCCCTCTCTCTCTCCCCTCCCCTGCTCACTTGCTGTCTTTCTCAAAATAAATAAGTAAACCTTAAAAACAAAACAAAACAAAAAACAAAACAAAAATCCATCTCATTCATTGCTCCTATCCTCGATTTCTCGCTGTCTATTCTCAAAACATCAACCAGAATGATTTTTTTCAAATGGAAGTCAGATCATTTGCTCTCTACCCAAAACCCTCCAAGGCCCCCCATTTCACTTAGAATAAAAGCCAAAACCCATATAATGGTCTACGAGGACACATCATCTTGTCCTCTCTGACTTCATCTACCACCGTGGCCACCCATGCTCATGCTATCCTAGTCCCACTGCAGCTCCTGGAAGGTACCAGCTATACTCAACCACAGGGCCTTTGCATCTACTGTTTCCTTTACCACAGAAGCTCTTCTCTTCAATATCCACATGGCTCATTTTGCTACCCCTTCACATTTTTACCAAATGCCACCCTCTCAGTAGGACCTTCCCAGACCACTCCATGTAAAATTTCAATTGTCTCAGCACTACACTTTCCCTGCTTTATTTTTCCTCCATAGCACTTTCACATCCTAATATCCAGTATAAATCATTAATATCTCTCCAGTGTCTAGTGTCTCTCCCCACTACAATGTATGCTTCATGAAGAGTCGGAAATGGCAGACAGATGTCACCTCTAAGTTGGCAAATATATTTAGACCTTTTTTTCACCAGAGTACCAAAAACAACGTCCATTCAATGACACGATCAACTGTTGTTTTTAACTTTCCAGATGATACGCCACCACACTAAGTTTTCTAATGGAAGCAATTTCACTGGCACCTGAAATAGTTGTGGGCACAAGCTGCAAACGTACAGGTTAAATTTCAAAGTCTGAGATTACCAACTGATGCTTCCTGTTATCACCGAGGTTAACAAAAGCACCTCAGAAAGAAAAAGGGAAATGAGATATAATCAAACAACAAGGAATAATCATGTTAGAGAGGGGAGTCACATGTAAGTCATAAATACAGAGTGCTAAACTGACCTGATTGTTCATACCAGCAACTTCCTGTGCCTGCTATGTGTGAGGCATTGTTCTAGCTCCAGGGAAACACAGACGAAACAGACTCTATTCTCAAGGAACATAAAGTCTTAAGACTAGAAAAAAGAACTAATTTAAAATAATAATTAATAAACCACCCAACGTCCAAGATTCCCAGTGGTTTGCAGAATCATCCGGAAGAACCAACAAATTTAATGAACATCAAGGTGCAGCATATGGAGAAGGAAACCGTTCTGCTCAGCATCATGATCCTGAGCAAGGATTAATCTTGATTAATCTCGATTCAAGTATTAGGATAGAAAATGTTTGAAACCTTTCCCAAAAGAACTACCTACATTTTCACGGTACTACTGTTTTCAAATTCTTTTGACAAAAAAAAATGATCTTTTTACCTAGGTATTCATTATCCAGCTCCACTCCATTAAGGAGCCGAGGAAGAAAGCAAAACAGTTCACAAAACAATGAGCTGAAGACTTTTTAAATTCATCCCCATTCAACTACTTCTTCCCTGCAATGATAGAGTTGATCCCTGCCAATCACATCTGTCAGTCAGTCACTCACGGAGCCTCAGATGTTCCAAGAATAAACTGACTGAAAAGAGAAACTGCATGAACTAGTGAGAGATTCAGGAATTCATAAAAGTCAATGAAAGAGATTTTGAATAACTTCTTGAAGCACATGCAAAACCACCGATTAAAAAGGGTCTGGCGAAGTTAGAAGAGTTGACAAGTGAAGGCGGAAAAAATTAAGAGCAATTTGAATGTCACAGGATTAAACACAGGCTGTGGGAAAGTCGACAGAGCCCTGGCAGTTTTTGTAGTAAGACTTTCACAGTTGTGGTAAGAAACACACATATTACATTGTGCTATCATACAATTTCCTTGAAAAAATTAACTCCCCTCAACTTAAAAAATGTCAACGCTTTCATTTGTTCTTTTTTCCTTCTAATAATTAGGCCATATTTGTGACTAAATCTAAATTTTGTTGTATGCAAGATAAACTGATACCCATAATTTGAACTTTTCCTTGTCCAGATCAAACCTTTTTCCCCCTATTTACTACAAAACTTGGCTTCCCATTATGAACAGATTCACTTTATTTTTTTTTCTTATATTTATTTTTGAGAGAGAGCAGGGGAGGGACAGAGAGAGGGAGAGATTG
The DNA here is from genome assembly GCF_023721935.1 of Panthera uncia. Taxonomy (NCBI): domain Eukaryota; kingdom Metazoa; phylum Chordata; class Mammalia; order Carnivora; family Felidae; genus Panthera; species Panthera uncia. Next base: position 38,518,912 of record NW_026057584.1, on the reverse strand, counting down.
AATCCCAAGCAGGCTCCACACTGACAGCACAGAGCCTGACACAGAACTTAAACCCACGAACCGTGAGATGGTGACCTGAGCCAAAATCAAGAGTCAGACGCTTAACCGACTGAGGCACCCAGGCGCCCCTGAACAGATTCACTTTAAAAGGCCTGCTTTTCTGACACCTCTTGTGTACCCTCTGCCCCCACCCTCAACCCCATGTTATCTCCACAGCTACCCTATGATGAAGCTGTAATTCTAGATTTGATTTCCAGATGAGAGCACCAAGCGAGTGGGTGACACAGCTGAGATCCACACTTAGGTCCTTAAAGCCTGCTTCTCTGACCATGTATCACAGCTCCCTATAGCTTCTATACCTAGGCCACATCATGTGGTACCTAGGGTTACCCACAAAATTGGGGGGTGGGAAGATAAAATCATCTATTTACAGGGTTTAAAGTCAATGTCCTAAAGGCAGGTGCCAAACAGCCTCCCACTGCCAAAACAGAGCTTCTGAGTTACCAGAAATGCCTTGCCTTCTCCCCAGCTTTCTGGTTCTCATTTTTGGTCCATCTACTGTAAGCTTTGCAGGCAGAGAAAGTCTTTATTTGTTTGTTTGTTTGTTTGTTTGTTATGAGCCACAGATTTATTATAAGTTGATAAGTAGCAATTTCCCTCCCTCAGGACATTCTCCATGGGCTCTGACAACTTTTTAATGTGCAGGTGTATGTAACAGAGATCTGAGAGAGTGGCTTTGCCAATGCGGGCAACCCTTCCAGCACAGGACTCAGGTAAGTCCCATCCTTTGTCTTTCTCTTCTCACCCATCCATTTTTTTAAATAATAATGAATATATACTTAGAGGGTTCCTTGCATAAGGAGTTGCCCTACAAAACACGGTATTAGCCAGAGAGAGGCAAGGAAGAGAGATAAGAAAAATACTGGGGGGGGGGGGGGGGGGGGGGGAAGGGAGAGAGGGCAGGGGAAAATGGGGGGGGTTAGAGATCAAAATACACGAACTTCCAATTATAAGATGAACAAGTTCTTGTGATCTAATGGCTATTATAGTTAATAATACTGTATTATATGCTTAACAGTTGCTAAGAGTGTAGATCTTAAATGTTTTCATCACAAGAAGAAATTGAAATTGGGGCTCCTGGGTGGCTCAGTCGGTTAAGCGTCCGACTTCGGCTCAGGTCATGATCTCGCAGTCTGTGAGTTCGAGCCCCGCGTCGGGTTCTGTGTTGACCGCTCGGAGCCTGGAGCCTGTTTCAGATTCTGTGTCTCCCTCTCTCTCTCTGACCCTCCCCCGTTCATGCTCTGTCTCTCTCTGTCTCAAAAATAAAGGTTAAAAAAAAAAAAGAAAAAAAAGAAGAAATTGAAATTATGTGATGTGATCGAGATGTTAGCTAACACTACAGGGGTAATCACTGTGCAATATATGTGTATCAACTCACCACATTTTACCCCTTAAACTTACACAATGTTGTATGTCAGTTATCTCTCAGTAAAGCTAGAGCTGGGGAAAAGGCCAAAGGAAAAAGACTGTGGGTGTCAGGTATGGAAAGCATTTTTTTTCTGGAAGATTAGGGTTAGGAAGAAAATGGGAGAAGCAGCTACCAGGAATATGAAATCCAAGAGAACATGTTAAACTACCATTTTCTAGACCCCCAACCCAAATCTACTAATCCTAACCTACCTGTGAGGCAGGGCTCAGACGTCAGATTTTTAATATATTCCCCAGTTAACGTTGATAAATGCTGAAATTTGAAAACTGCTAACATAAGAAATCACCAGTTAGTATCTCTATATAGTCCCATGTTAGCCCAAATGACTTAGATACCATTGTCCCAAGTACATCCAAGTTTATTAAACTAAATTTAAAAGAACCAAAAGTCAACCGAGAGACTTCAGTCTTCGGAAAATTTTTTGGATTCTATTTTCCATAAAATTTAGACTGACATAATTATTTACACTTAATAACAATTTAAATAACGCAAGGCTTTATGTATCCCCATCCTTATTCCACACACAAAAAAATACATGACATGTTGCCACAGGACATTCAATAAGCTGAAAAGAAGTAAGCCAAAACAGCAAGGGAAAGCAAGCCAAGGAGTAAAGTTTATACCTAGGACTTGTGCCATTCAGCACTGCTCAGATACTAGAAATAGGTCATTAATTTGTCTCTGAACTTTCTAGCATCCCACAGACTCCTTAGTCTTCATGGTACGATGAAGTTATTATTCTGCATTCTTCTATCTACATGAAGTATGACAGTGCTGTTATATTACCATTTTCATGACATCTCATCGGCTTAACAAAAATAGCTCCAATTCAGGCACATTCGCACGTAGCTCTACAATGGTCTACAATGTGTTATCCACTATAAGAGTTACCAGCCACGTGTGGCTATAGGGCATCTGAAATAGGGCTAGTCCAAATTGAGATATGTTGTAAGTATAAAATACACACCAGATTTTAAAAACTTAGTACCCCCCCAAAAGTAAAATATCTCATTAATAAGTTTTTATATTGATTACATATTGAAATGATAGTATTTTAGGTATATTGGATTAAATTACATAGATCTAAAACAAATCTCACCTGTTCTTTTTACCTTTCTCAGGGTGGCTCCTAAAAACATTAACATGAATGGTTTGCATTATACTTCTACTGGAATGGTACTGGTCTAGTAGCTATACTCCAGTTTAACTCAAGAATAAAATTTAGACTTAAATTTTATAGGTTAGAGCAATAACCAGACTTCATATCTCTAAGCAAGTCTTGGTGAATGTAACTCCTTATAAATGAGTTTTCCATTAGTTCAAGATTATGTCCACTAACAGAAATCTGACCTTGAATATTAGACACAAGTGACTAGGGGCAAAGCCTCTGGGAAGGGTCTCATTCTTTTACAAATATGAAGGAAGCTGACCAGTACATGTGCCCACACAAAAGTCCACTCCTCTCTTGCATGGAGGTAGGATCACTTCTGGGCAAGAACTTCCCCAGAAAACAATTCTGGGCCCTGTCTATGCATAGCCAAATGAGTGACTGATCCCAAAGCTCTAAGGAAAAAACATGCGCCCCATGTTTTCATGGGCCTGGTATATTTTCAGAGCAGAGCTTATCAGTGGGCCACTGTCCAGTGAGATAATCCTATGATTTCAGCAAGTCAATCCCAAGACTAAGCCTCATCCACAAGGACCATTGAGAATTCATGATGAAACTGTGGTCTCCAACGAAAACTAGTTTATTTTCTGGTAAATCTGCTTTTAATGGTAATTAGTTATGTTCTAAGTAATATGTTTAGGGAACTCAGCAAGACCTGTATATGTATTCACAATGCCTTCAAAACCATGTAACCAAATCAACCCACTCATACAAGAGAGAAAGGGGTAGGCTCTATTCTTTTTTAAGAAAACAGACTTTTATGAATTGAAAGCATCTAATCACTGAGGGTTTGGGGTTCCCTGCAAAAAACTAGTTGTAATTCTTCTTTTACATCATAGAAGTTTAGGGTCCCTGACTGGAGTGATGCTAAAATTTGCCAGGCAATTACTTCTAAAGAGGACTTTGAAAGAATCTTGCCAACTAAATTAGTTTTAAGCACATGTGCTCAAAGTGTAAATAAAAAAGAAACTGTCCAAAGTGTTCCAGTACCAGCCAAGTCTAAACCCAGGGTAGGGGTGTGCAACAAAGCAGAAGCTTTGGGAGATTTTTTACATCAAACTAAGATTGAAGAAGAAAGGAACATTCTAATCAGGATCTGCATATATAATCATGAAACAAAAATTTGACCTGACAAAAGATTCCTGATTATTAATGATATTTGTTGATTTTAAATGCAGCTTTAAAATGTCATCTGCTCTAATGTTCAATGGTAGCTTGCATCTGGTTACTCTGAGTTCTATTTTTATGTAAATTAGGTTGTGGAAAAATCAGGTTTAAATAAGGAAGCTCAAGCCAACAAGGGTGGCTCTGCAGTTTAGAGTGCTTGCAAAGCTCACGAGCCCCACCTAATGACGGCACACCCAGGACTCTGGAGTAGTCTGGGTGCAGGAATACATAACTGGAAGTTGAAACTTCAGAAACAAAATTGTGACATGGCTCACATTCAGAAAGCATGAAACCAACGATCGAACTTACCAACCCAATTGTATCACAGGAGAAAGGAGTTGAGGGAATAAGAAAAATAAATACTTTTTAGGGTTTTCTTCCAGCAATAAAGATCATATATACCATCATAAAATTTCAAAACAGATGTGAAAAGATAAAGAAGGAGGTAAATATCATCCATAACGCCACCACTCAGAGATGCCAGCCCACTGCAGTCTGGTCTACAAATGCATGCATTGCTATTTAAACGTATAAATAGATGAGACATACTACAGAGTACAAACTGTTTTGCAACCTACTCTTTTTCATGCAAAATGTAATGGGGGCATTATTACTAATAAACATAGCACCACGCCGTCCTTTTAAAATAGTCGTATGGCATTCCATGGTGTGACATCGCATAATTTAGTTAAACAATGTCCTCAAGATGGTCATGTAATTATTGCTATAAATCACATTGTAAACATATTCTCATACATTCATTATTGCACATTTGCCTGATTATTTCCTTAGGATACATTCTTAGAAGTGGAGTTGCCGGGTCATAAGGTGTTGACAAGTGTTACCAGAGTGCCACTGAGAAAGAAGTTGAAGTGAATATTCCCCATACGTGCAGTATAGGGAAGGCAGCTACTTCATTCTTGATACCCTCCTTCACCAACACTGAATGTTATCAATCTCTGGAGGCAGGTTAACGGCTAAGAAAATGGGTTCTAGAGCTACAATTCTATAGCTTGGTTCAAAGCCTAGGTATGCTATGGACTAGCTCTTGGGAAAGTTAGTCAACATTTCTGTAGATTTCTGTAAAACAGGGATTGTATCATTATACCTACCACAGAGGTTACTTTTAAGGATTAAATGAATTACTACAACACCTGATACACAGTAAGCACTCAATAAAAATTTGCTCTTATTATATTAAATAGTGCCCATCTGAGAGGTAAAAACAAATTTCATTTTTGTTTAATTTGTATTTACTCAATTCTTACTGGGATTAAACAGAGGCCACCTTAGTTAATTTTTATAAGCGATTTTACTTTCCTTGGCCTAACTTTTTTTAAGCAGTCAACTGTATCATTTACAAATAATGGTGATTTCTGTACGTTCCTGATTTATTTTTCCAGGATAATTGCATGGGTTAGAATTTCTAAAACAAAGGTGAAAATATTAGTGGTCACAAATATCTTTATCTCATTCATGATTTTATAGTAACAGAAGCTTTTTAAAGTATTTCAAAATTCAAAATTAGAAAATGTGATAGCAACTTTTTCTACACATTTTCTTACAAAGTACTCTTTAAATATAAATTCTGCATTGTTTCTAAATTGTGGCATTCTTCTGGGGAAAAGTCTTTTACATTTTAACCTGAAATGAGCTTTATTAATTAAATTCGCACATACTTTCAGTAAAGAACACAGTATACTTAACACTAAGAATGTAAAGTAAAAAAAATTATTATATTACTTGATTTGTGAAGCAAAAGAAATTTGAAAGACAATAATGTAGTTTGTCTAATGATCCAAAATCAATTATTTTTGTTAAAGAAATAAATCTGATAAATAACACAAAAAGTTTGAACCACCATTTGCAGCCAGAAATATAAAGCCCTTTAATTTAAAAAAATTTTTTTAACGTTTTTATTTATTTTTGAGACAGGGAGAGACAGAGCATGAACAGGGGAGGGTCAGAGAGAGGGAGACACAGAATCTGAAACAGGCTCCAGGCTCTGAGCTGTCAGCACAGAGCCCGATGCGGGGCTTGAACTCACGGACTGCGAGATCATGACCTGAGCCAAAGTCGGCTGCTTAACTAACTGAGCCACCCAGGCGCCCCATGCCCTTTAATTTTAAACAGCTACAATTTGATCTAGTATTTTTACTCCTTGTGTTTTCATCCAAAAACAGCATATAAATTTCAAAAGAATGACTCCATTTCTCACAATTCACCCTCCTTTACTTGTACCCTCTGAAAAGGAGCCTGTATTATTTCTAGATATAGAAGCCCTCGGTACATATTAAGAAGCCCACGGCTAATCCCCAAAATGAGGGATACTCAAGTCACAGAACAGTTAGCTTGTTTTTTAAAAATTAAACAACAGAAAAGACACTGTGCTAAAACCCTATAATAAATCAAATATTCTGGAAGATCTTCCCTAAGTCTTAACAAATACATGAGCCTGCTTGCTGACTGCCTGGGGTCTATAACCCTAGAGACTAAATTGTAAGGCGGAATAATAACATATTAACTGAGCATTTGAAATGTGCTAGACCCTAGGTTATGAGCTTGTGCTGCCCACATCATCTCCTATCACCCATTTACCTTCCCCCAACAAGGAAAATATTGCCACCCCACTGGCTGCACATTGCCTTTGCCACACAGAGTCTTCCAAAAGCACTCTATAAACAGATTGCAAATGGTTCTTTGGGAGTCATTACTGACCAGCTGTCCTCTGAAGAAAAGCAGGAGAAATTTCAGGGCTCCAGGCATTGCAGACATAGTTTGAACTTGGGCTAGTGAAAGACTGATCACTTGAGATCACAACAATCAGCAAATAAGAGTAACCATATCCCAGCATGCGGGAGAAGTAAAATGACACTTAAGTATGACCAGATGGCCTTCCCATTTACCCTTCGGAGACACTTTCCTTGAAGAAGACTGAGCGTGGCTAAGAAGCTCTGGATTTATTTTTCCACAGAATGTAAAATAAGGGGAGTTTACCAGGCAAAACACACTAATCCAACAAAACTAGCCCTTGGAGTAGTTACAGCACTTTTCACTAAAAATACACTTCAAATTTAATTTTCCTGATTCTTTAATATACCAATACGTATAAAATATGTATGGACTACTCATTTGGAAGAGCCAAAAGATTCCTAAATAATAGGTTTATTGGTTATATATACTTATACTCATTATTCATATTCCTATAAGAAGCTCCAAGCAGGGACGCCTGGATGGCTCAGTCGGTTAAGTGTCCGACTTCGGTTCAGGTCGTGATCTCGCGGTCCGTGAGTTCGAGCCCCGCGTCAGGCTCTGTGCTAACAGCGCAAAGCCTGGAGCCTGCTTCGATTCTGTGTCTCCCTCTCTCTCTGACCCTCCCCCCATTCATGCTCTGTCTTTCCCTGTCTCAAAAATAAATAAACGTTAAAAAAAAAAAAAAAAAAAAGCTCCAAGCAAAGAAGAAATACTCAAACAAAGCCTAAGAAGTAGAAATCATCTGAAAGAGCACCAATAGTGCCTAATGCAGAGATACAGTATGGAATCAAGAAATGAAATTTTAAATGTTGAACAGCTGACATGGTTGGTAAGACACTAGATACATCAGTCTCTACTCTGATTTCATAAAGCCTTGATCATGTCAAGTTCCAAGTATTGACCATTGCTTCATTTTTACCCAGAATTTTACAACTAGAAGGTCTCCCAGAGAGAATCTAGTCCAATTCTTTAATTTTTCAGTGATAATGCCAACTGACTTTCTAGTTGTTGTATGATTTCTCGTTGCAAGGTCACACAGTTTGTAATAAACAGACTTAGAATTACGGCCCAGATTTCTCAACTACATGCTTCACTACACGGTATCTTCCCTCCCAACTATGTTTCATGTAAAGTCATCTTGTAGAGTTGTTCAATGTATGCACATATAAAAAATCTTTTGAAAGACTTTCTTCTTAAAAAATTTATACTTTTTAAGAATGTGGATATCTATCTACAGAATAATATATTCTACAAACCGGGTCAGAGAATTGAGAAATAGTATCAATTGATTATCTCAACTTACTCACATCATTGTCCTATTCCTGACACTTCTATTAACTATTGACCGTACTCTCACATATTTGAATAAAATATGTGGTGTCTGATCCAAAGAATCAAAAGGGGTAGTGCCCATAATTCTTTAAATCCACCACAGTGGTATACACTGGGAACTGTTTCTCTTTCCTCTGCCCTCTACCAGTTCCATTATATTATACACTTGAGTCAACCCAGTCTCTGACAGTGAAAGATCTTGTAAGGCTGGCAGTCTCTGCCTTGACCTATTACATGCCACCAATGGGCAAAAATGTGTGACTTGGCATTGCTAGGTGCTGAAACAAATGATACAAGACTCTAAAAAGCTCCAGAGCAAAAACTATAAAACCAGGTGATAAAGATAACAAGAATGTGAACACACTGATCCGCTAAGTACTAGGTATTACTAAGTACTAGGTATTCATTAAGCATTTATTTTATGTCCAGAACCATGTTAGGCGCTGCAGAATATAGACAAAAAGGAAAGACATGTTCCTAGAAGCTTGCAGTCCAGTTGGGGAGACAACATCACAAAAACAACAAGTAGCATGGGACTACAAAAATTAAATGTTAAATTATGTACAAAAGTGACAGAAAATTATATTTCATTGGAAATGAAATGCAAAATTGGCCCAAAGGAAGAATAGAATTAGAAAGACAAGACATTTTCATAGACTGGATTCTACTCAACCCACCACATTTCTCTTCAGTGCAAATTCTATTACATAATTCAAGTGACAGTGGCATTTCTGGATCCATTAATAGTGTTTTCCAGATGGCCATTTCCTTGTTTTGCCTTAATCAGGTCTTAGCTGAACAGAGTCTTAAAACTTAATGTAATCACTACTTCCCAGAAATACAACCAAAACATGTTCCTTTTTATTAATAGGTCTTCCATTAAGGCCATTTATGTATAAAGCAGACAGTTTTGAATTTTTAGTAAATGATAAACTTGTAAATCTCTGAATCAACTCCTAACCACCACACCACCACCAAAACAAACAAACAAAAGGAAGAAAGAAACAAACAACAACAACAAACAAACACTGAACAAAATGAAATGATCTTTCATCATCATGCTTAACAATCCTCAGTACTGATGGACAGAAATCAGGTCAAAACAACTCTTTCATTTTAACATTAGAAATGTATACTCTAAGGAGATCCAGTGGCGAGCAAACAGAAAGACTAGAAAATAAAACGTAAGAGAAAACCTGAAGAGAGTGGCCTAAGACAAAAAACAAACAGGTGAGAGCTCCAGCTGAGGGCAACCAGCTCTCACCGGCTCACTGTCCCCTGTTCCAAGGAGAATTCCCAACGAGACCGAGATAACCCCCTGATCACACCAGTGGCCAAAGAAATCGCAAATTCTCCCGTTCCCCAATGGTACTAATAATGTCAGGGTTTCTGAATACTGATAGAAGTTTGTTGCTAAGTAGCAATTAGCCATGGGGATCTGTAATAACCCAATTCTGTCTTCACTCATGATCACCAGTGATACACCAATAGCCCTGTGGGTGTAGAAGGGGTGTCTCACCTTTTTCACGAGATTAGAATAAAAGAAAAGCAGCAGTAGTTACTGTAACAGACGTTCATTCTATCAGTGGTGATCGTTAGTATGGGTTACTGAGATGAGTTCTCTAAAAAAGACGAGAGAGGCCTTAGTGCCTCAAATATTTGGGAATAGATTGAAATAGATCCAAGGCAGATTTTCACCATGCAGGTCAGACTGCGCACCACCACCATCCCCACACACCACCACTACCACTCTGAGAATATAAAAATGCAACTACAAAGTGGAAATTGGGGCGCCTGGGTGGCTCAGTCAGTTAAGCATTAGACTCTTGGTTTCGGCTCAGGTCATAATATTGCGGTTTGTGAGACCGAGCCCCCTAACAGGCTCCGTGCCGTAGGTGTGGGATTCGCTCTCTCCCTCTCTCTCTCTGCCCCTCTCCCTGCATGCTTGCTCTCTCCCTCTCTCTCTCTCTGCCCCTCTCCCTGCATGCTCTCTCTCTCTCTCTCAAAAAAAAAAAAAAAAAGACAAAAAAAAAGTGGAGATTTTAATAGAAATGAAAGTTCAAAACTTCAGAATGGTAATATAGACTGGTATCTGCATTATAACAGTAGCCATTGCAGAAAGATAGCTAATATTTTTATTAGTGCTTTAAACTTGATCATATAATATTTTAAATTATAAAGGGAAACAATTTCCAAGCTGATTTGAGTCAGGTCCTTTTATCTTACTTTTAATCCATATCCAAGTTTTTTGGGGGCAATCTCTTCTACCAGCACTTTGGAAGAGGAATACTGTAAAACTGCAACCCACTTTGGGGGCCCTTCCCATCCCTATTGCTTCCAATTTCATTTTGGATCTTTCGACATGAACATTAAGAAAATGGCACCCAAGAAAGCATATGTTGCCACATTATCACCAGCTGTTATTTATTGCCTTATCTAACTCCCCTTCAGGGCCTTTAAACATTACCCAGAATTCTCACCTGAAAACCTGCAAATGTTATGTAGGAAAGAAAGAATTTAATGTAGATGCAGAGTCAAACAGTATTAGCAGGAGTTAGAATTACAACTTAAGTATCATCAGGGTCTTTGTTGTTTTGTTCTGTTTTACTAACCATGAAGGCTCCACCAAAATTAAGTAGACTCTGTTTCCTTAAGAGATATGAAATGACAAGTTTTTGATGGCTAAATTCAGACATTCAATCCTCTTTCCATTACAAAACTACCAAGCAGTCAAGAAAGGGAAAAAGTCAAAAACCTGAAGTATAATTCGAAGGATTTTACAAACAGGAGGCAAACACTGAGCCTGTGATCATCTCATTGGCTATGCTCAAATCCGTAAGAATTCAAGGAGGGCAAAAGGTAAGTGTCCTAACCAGGTTTTTTAATATGTATGGTAGGACAGAGGAAGATAAACCTCCAAAGAGGATAAGATTACAAGTCTGTACAACATTTGCTTAACCAGGAGAATGGTAATGCAGGTATTTGCCTGTAATCCTAACACCCTCTATATACACTTCAATGGAGGACAAAAAACCCAAAAGATAGCTTTAGGAGTCAGTGTGTTTTCTTTCTTACTAACAAATTAAAGTATTTGGCAGTAATTTTTTCAAGCAGATGGACTGGAATATTTTGGGAAATGCTAAGGGGCCGATTTTCTATTGCTTTTTAGAATCTCAAGTTATAAAATAAGATTTTGGCTAAGCTAATCTTCCAAATTCAGCAGTGTTTATTAAAGGCAACAGCCTTTAACTTTCTTATCTAGATTATCTGTGAAGCAATAGTTAGCTTTAATTAGGAAATCAAATTCAAATAATCAAAATAATGCTGGATTCAGTGTCTTTAGTCCTCGAAAATAAGAACAGATTTAAAAATAATCATGTGGGGGCACCTGAGTGGCTCAGTCAGTTAAGCATCGAACTTTGGCTCAGGTCATGATCTTTCCGTTTGTGAGTTCAAGCCCCATGTCAGGCTCTGTACTGACAGCCCAGAACCTGGAGCCTGCTTCAGATCTGTGTCTCCCTCTCTCTCTCTGCCCCTCCCCCACTCACGCTCTGTCTCTTTCTCTCTCAAAAATAAATAAACATCAAAAAAATAAATAAATAAATAACCACGTGCCCAGGACAATATGGACCCAACTTTTACCATTCTTTCTAATGTGCTCTTAAATCCATCCTTTCTTCTACTGCTTTTAAACCTAATTTTACTTTAAGGAACCTGCCTTATCTTTTACTTAGTCCATGATAAAGATTAGCACGTTTTCTCTACAAATACCTGTACTTACATTAAGCTCAAATGAACTCGTTTCCTAACTGTACCAGGCCAATCCCTGGCCATCCTGGTTGACCACTGATCCAAGCAGACATTATGTAAAAAAAGCTGTGCAGTTTCTTGTTTTACATTACTTTTATAGTGCATTGTGCAATTCCACTGGATATACAAAGAAATTATTCCTCTTTCTTGCCTCTTTCCTTAGATCAATCATCTGGCCAATATTTACTGAACATCTGCTATGCACTTAGTCTTGCAAAGAATTACTTTTACAGCTGTCCAAATAAATAGCTATAAAACTTTGCTCTCAGATCCAATCCCATGACCTCTTGACTGGCTCTCTAACATAGAAGCCTATAAAACTATTTTTTTAGAAACTAAAAAGTTACTCTAAAGGCTAAGAATTCTCTTCACTTCAACCACATAATAGAAGAATCCAATGATCAAGCACAAATGACTGTCCTGCCTCATCCATGAGTTTGACAGTAAAGGAAACCATGTTATTCAAATCTATTAATATTTGGTTCCAGAGACTAGGTAACCAGTTGGGAAGTGAGGGATCCCTTTATATGGTGCACTGGAGCTCGCTCTCAACTGGCTCAGGAACTGACTTTGTGTGTTTCATCCCAAACTTCAGAGACTTCAAGTTGGCAGCCTGAGATGAGCCAGGAGGAAAGTATTTACACCTCTGTGATTTTGTTCCAAATAGTCCCCTCTCCAAAAAATCCAAATCTATTCTGCTCCTGGGTTTGGCTAGTAAGTGTTAAGTTTTACATTAGGAAATCATCACTTACAAGAAACAGTAAGAACTAGGAAGAATAGAAAAGTAGAAGGTCCCTAGCCCTTGGGGAACCTCCAAAGAATTCAGAGGGTCAAGACAGAAGTAATGCTGTGAGGGGCAGGTGTACAAAATACTAGTGAAGTTGGCAGGAAGGATCCAAATCAGATAAAACTGTCAAGAAGAGCTCAAAGACAAAGAGGGAATGGGATTTGAAGTAGAAGTTACTTGGCAGTTGTGGTTTTGGTCAACTGGAAAGAGTGGAAACAGTCATCCCAAGGGGGATTACTGAATGGGCAAGACGAAGAGGTAAAGGAGTAAGATGAGCCAGAAGGGGACTTTGGGCCAATATGAGGAAGGATACCTGGGAAGCTAAATAGGCAGAGGGAGCTACTGAAGTTCTGAGAAGACAGTGATAAAGTATTTTAGGAATATTCTTCCCAATTTTGCTCACCTCCTTGTTTTTATGATCTTTAATTCTTTCGTTCTGATCTCTGATAATCTCAAACCCCCTAGTTTTCAGACTTGTTAGACTAGGATCCATGCTAGCACTGAGCACAGCACCCTGGCATGTCACCTGGTAACCCCGAGCCATCTGCTGAGACCTAACAAGTAACAGCTGATGCCAGCTTTGCCTCATAAAGTTTGTATGAGGGATTCCCAAATAGTTTAGGGGAAATTTCAGCCTAGCCTTTGTCTTCAGCAAGTTGTAAATTATCGGGATTTAAATGAAGGTGATTCTCATCTTCAACATTTACAAAAACTATGCATATCCATCCTTTAAGCCATTCACTGGGAACCCCACACGGCTCTTCCCATAGAAAACCCCTTCCTTCTTATCTTTGCACCTTGTAAATAATTCTGGCACGACTACTCTGAGCACTAACCTCTTAGTGCTAAACTCTACAGACTGTAATCAAACTGGAATAGGATGAGGGGGAAGGACTGGCCGGTGTTGGGGGGAGGCGGTGCATGTGGAGAGAAGGGGAGGAAGAGCTACAACTTACTGAAAACTTTCACTGAGCCTTTCGCAGACCCCAATAAATCCCCACAGTAATCCTGTGAGAGAGGAAGACACAGACTTAGTTCACTCCCATACTTTCCAGAATTTTGGTTTCATATCTGACTCCTTCCTTGGCTCGAAGGTCCCAGGAAAGGACTACTACGTGTGCATACAACCCCATTCTGCTATGTGCCCATAATGACACTCAGTAGAAAACTGATGAGTAAAAACAGAGTCAGAAATGGTAATTAACTTTCCAGGCTAAACTTGATAGGTTAGAATAATACTGGGTCTTAGCAATACAAATTATTGTAACCCAGAAGAAGGAAAAGGGAAGGTGTTCTCCCCACTTCTGAGCAAAATCCTCGATGTTCCCTTTATCCCACCTCATACTTCCTCTTCTTACTAAATAAATTTCAGGCTCCCCTAGTCTCCCTTACAGCCTCTCCAATCCAGGCTCAGCCTACTCCCTAAGTGACCCATGTTACACAACAACCTCCTCTTCTCTTCGTAAAAGACTTCTGTTTCCTTATAAAATAGCAGATAGCAACGAGGTCTATAATCATTAACATAAAAATTGTTAGTAGCCCCTTCATTCTCCTAGTTATTTCTTTAAAGAGGAGCGAATAGATTCACTGAACTTAAATGAACCTCTCATTGGTAGAGACTCAAATTATACGACGCATGTTCATATGGTACATGTATGGTATATGTCAACACCCACCCATGCCCAGGCTTCAGTTACTGGGAGAGAAGATTAGTGGAGGAGGGGTCCTTTCTGGGGCAGGTCAACCTTGACTGGGATTCTATGTGGGTTTTTTTTAACATTTATTTATTTTGAGAGAGAGAGTGGGTGCACGTGTGAGTGCACAAGTGGGGGAGGGGCAGGGAGAGAGGGAGAGAGAATCCCAAGCAGGCTCCATGCTGTCAGTGCAGAGCCCAACACGGGACCCGATCTCACAAACTGTGAGATCCTGACCTGAGCAGAAATCAAGAGTTGGACGCTTAACCGACTGACCCACCCAGGTGCCCCTAGGACTCTGTTTAAAAGCAAAACTTCTCGGGACGCCCGGTGGCTCAGTCAGTTGAGGGTCTGACTTCGGCTCAGGTCATGATCTCGCAGTTTGTGGGTTTGAGCCCCACCTTGGGCTTGCTGCTGTCAGCACAGGGTCTGCTTTGGATCTTCTGTCCCCTGTTTCTCTATCCCTCCCCAGCTCCCACTCCTGCAATCTCTCTCTCTCTCTCTCTCTCTCTCTCTCTCAAAAATAAAATATTTAAAAAAAAAAAACATTTTTCAAGCAAAACTGCTCAAATTTCACTTGTTAAAATGCAGCCTCTAATTCAGCAGGATTGGGTGGAAGCTGAGAATCTGCATTTCTAACAAACTATCGAGGGTTGGTGAGGCTGCCCGTCAGCAAAGCACACTTCAAGTAGCACTGCTTTAAGCTATTGCATTTTTCCACTGCTTTTTAATGCTTCCACTTCTCCAGCTACAGGTTTTCTAAATGTATGAAGGTGTAAAGTCTTTTTTCAAAATAACTCTAGGGTCGGCAAGATCTGAACACTGGAAATTGGACTGGAAGAGGAAGGAAACAAAGGGCAGCGCGATGTGCACGTATCCGCACACACGTATCTAAACCAAGCCTGCAGGTGTTCATGAGAGTTACAGCAGACCTGGACTGCTGTTTCTTTCCTCAACTTATCTGCCTCATCTTCCTTGACAGCCCTTAGGCTGTAAAATACCTTTTAGCAACCTAATGACAGCTTACTTACACTGCAATGTGACCTTGTAGGAGAAGCGATGACTTTTCTAAAGGAGATGAGTAGGATATGATACCATATCAGGGCCACATGCGAGAAGAAAAACAAGTCTGTTTTACTTTTTTTTTTAATTGAAGGTCATTGAATCATTGTGGGTGCGTGTGTGTACAAGCATATGAGACCAACCGAGTAAACAGAGTAAGAAAAAAATGAAACAGAAAACTGGGCAAAATATATGAGTAAGCAATTTATAGAAAATGAAACCTAAATAGCCAATAAACATATTATGAAAAGATAAAGCCACAATGAGATATTATTTCACATTATTTCATCATTTGACAATACCAAGTATTACCAAAGATGCTGAGCTGGGGAAATCCCTGTGTACCCTTGGTGGGGAGTACCTCACATATGTGAAGAGGTACACATACCCTGGCAATTTAGCACTTCCCATGCCAGGTACATTCTAGAAAAATCACAGTAACATAGTAACAGATAAACAGGAAGATAGTAACAGATTGTCAGTAAAAATCCTACCAGTATTATTTAGAATTAAAAAAAGAAAAGGAAAAGGAAAAAAAAAACCAAATGTCACTTATAGAATAGAGGAACCACAGTATTTTCAAACTTTAGAATACTATACAGCTGTGGAAATGAGTAAACTTGAGTTACCCATGATCAACATGTATGGAGTGGGGCAAAGTTGAAAATAAATACATTGTATGTATGTTTAGCATAAAACTTACAATGTGTAAAATGATCACTCATTGTTTGGGTCCCAAACATAGGTCTTTAATTGCATGGGAATAAGAAACAGCAAATTCAAAAGAATGGATCCCTCTGCAGGAGGGAAGTAATGTTTTATTTTTTAAGGTGATAGACAAAAATATGGGCATTTGTCATATGTTATATTCTTTGTATTTCTTAAATACTTCATAATAAAAATTTAAGATATTGTTTTGGGGAACTGGTAACCACATTCCCTTAATAAAGAATTGATAGCAATTAATTATGACCAAAAGTTCTATTCAAGTTACATTCATTCTGAAGTTTCCTAAGAGCCACATCCTTCAAAAATATCAAGCTGGAATTAGTGTTATGGCGCAAAAAGAACCATCTAGGTGCAATGAATAACCTCTCCTTTCTAAATCAGTGGTCTCTAAAGTGAGGTACATTTGGGCTCAAGAAAAAAATAACAGAATTTTTTTCTCATAAAATCTTTTTGATTCCTAGGTTTTTGTCTGTTGTATAATATGCATAATAGACACCAATATAAATTATTTATATTAATTATATAATATATAATTTACAATATGATCCTGCATAGTGCTAATTGTATATCATTCAAAAGTAAACTTTTACTGGGACACCTGAGTGGCTCAGTCAGTTGAGCGTCTGACTTCAATTCAGGTTGTGATCTCATCGTTCATAGGTTCGAGCCTCACTTCAGGCTTTATGCTGACAGCATGGAGCCTGCTTCAGATTCTGTGTCTCCCTCTCTCTCTACCCTCCCCTGCTTGTGTGCTCTCACTCTCTCTCTCAAAAAATAAAAAAAAACATTTTAAAAAAAAATTTTTAAGAAAAATAAACTTTACTGGCCAGGGTACAAAGTCCAGAAAGATTAAAAACCACTGTTCAAGATGACCATTAATGAACTTTAAAAACCACCCATCCAAGTAATCTATACCCAAACCCTAAAGGTTAAAAACAGAAATTTAGAACAGGACTGGATTTTTAAGACAGAAATTATTAGTGGAAAATATCTTAAACCAGAAAGTTAAAACTGCAGTCTGAGTGGTGCCTGGGTGGCTCAGTCGGTTAAGTGTCCTACTCTTGGTTTCCACTCAGGTCATGATCTCACAGGTTGGGAGACTGAGCCTTGTGTCAGGCTCAGTGAGGATCGTGGAGGCTGCTTGAGATTCTCTCTTTCCCTCTCTCTCTCTCTGCCCCTCTCCTGCTTGTGTTCGCTCTCTCACTCTCTCCCTCAAAATAAATAAACAAACTCTACCAACTCTCTACAGATGAAACTTTATATCAGGCTTCAAGATAAGGGTTGATATAAATGCCAACCAATGCAGCACCAGGTCTGAATACATTATTGTTGAACGTTTTGTTTTAAAAAGAAGGGAAAAGAAACAGAAAGAAAATAAATCACTTAAAAAACCCACATGGGAACAGGGCACAATCTAGGAAACTGAGTGCCACTCTTTAACACAAGAGCTAAATTAACATTCTCCAACTGCTTCCAGCTATTGATATTCATTTTGGAACAGGCAGGACATATTTAGAAAATGGCACATCACCAGAAAATGTGGGTGAGGGTGTAGGATTTTGCCTGATACAATGCAGCTAGAATCTTTCCAGAGCCAACTTCAGAAGCCAGAAAAGAAAATGTGTTGCACACACCCTTTAGGCTGAAATGTAATCTTCCAACAAAATAAACTATATAAAATCAAGTAGTATCATCTTACTATAAATAACTGTTCAAAGAAGCTGCATTTTAAAATAAACTCCTTGGGGGTGCTCAGTTGGTTAAGCATCCGACTCTTAATTTTGGCTCAGGTCACCATGATCTCACAGTTCGTGAGACAGAGTCCCACATGGGGCTCTGCACTAACACCGTGGAGCCTGCTTGGGATTTTCTCTCTCCCTCTGTCTCTCTGCCCCTCCCCGACTTGTGTATGCTAAATAAATAAATTCTCTCAAAATAAATAAACATCTTCAAAAAATTAAATTAAATTAAATTAAAATAAAATAAACTGCTTGGTCTTTACACTAGTGATCTTAGTTACTGCCAACTGAATTCATGATAAAAATAAATAGTTTTACTAAATGTGTAATAAAAAACTTAAATACACCTTTTAGGGCACCTGGGTGGCTCAGTCGGTTGACCGTCTCAGGTCATGATCTCACAGCTCGTGAGTTCAAGCCCCGCGTCGGACTCTGTGCTGACAGCTCGGAGCCTGGAGCCTCCTTCGGATTCTGTCTCCCTCTCTCTCTGCCCCTAACCCACTCGCATTCCGTCTCTGTCTCTCTCAAAAATAAACATTAAACACACACACACACACACACACACACTGTATTTGAGTAAATAAATAAATAAATACACCTTTTAATGCAATGAGATGAGTATATATTCACATGTGTGATTTGTCAGTTTAACAACAAAGTAATAAGTGCACATAACCAGCTACCATAAAGGCCTGCATTCTGGCAGAAGCAGAAATAGAGGTGGTTGGATACTAAAAATATCATTAAACCATAAATCAAGGGAAATTAAGATAGTTACTAGGAGAGTGTACATTTTGCTTTAATAATAATGGTCTCACACCAATATTTTAAAAAAACATTCATTTGGACTCTAGCTCACAAAGTCTAACACAGGCCTTGAGCAGTACCAATTTATACAGACACCTATTTTATGATATGCCATAAGGGAGCTACATATCTCTTAAAAAGGTGCAAAGCTTAGAAAGCTATCTGCCATTTCATATATGATAATGGAAAGATTTATCAATTTCCATCCTGTCTCCACTGCTGATTACTCGTTTAGGATTTGCTTCCTACCAGATACATGATAGAATATAATAGGTCATTTCAGGATAAATAAGTTTTTGATGAAAGCATTTGCTAGGTTTTCTAATTTCTTCCCTCGAGTGCCTGAAACTAAGCAAATTAATCACGCTAACATCCAGGCTCTCAAAGCAAGAGGCCCATTTATTAGAATATGTTCCATATAGAAACATGGCATGTATCGTGCTCCCATCCCCTAGAGCCAACCCTTTGGGCCTAGGGAGAGAGGACTAACCATAGATGGGTGTCCACGGCTGACAAATTTCTCTGATGCACGACAGTAGCTTGGTCCGTGGTCCCACAGCTCTGCCTCCCAGAGAGCATCAGTAACCAAAGTCTTTTCTCAGTGGTTTCTTCTGAGAGGCTCATTAGACTCCCCAGACAACACAGCTCCCACTCAGTTTTGTACCCTTGATGCAGTTGAACAGTTCCTCCTTCAAACCAGGAGCAGAAATGAATATCTGTCCAGGTTGGACAGTTCCTAAATCTTTCCACTTTTTATGTTAGAATTCTCTCAACTACAAATAATGGGACAGAGGGGAGAAGCAAGGAAGAGAAGAGAGAGGAGACGAAGGGGAAGGGATCCATAGCTGGATCCAGGAGATTTCATCAATACTAGATCTCTTTCTCTGCATCTCTTCCCTCTGCTTTTCTCTGCATGATCCTCATTTTCTAGGAGGGTCTTACCTTAACAGTGACACGATGTCTGCCAGCAGCTTCAGGCTTACATCTCCCCAGCTTTAAGTCCAGTGAAAAGAGAGCATCTCCTTTTAAAGAATTTCAGTAAAATTTCCAGAATGAAAATTTATCAGTTCTAATTGGCCTCTCATGGGTTATGTGCTCATCCCAGAACCAATCATGTGGCTGGGGAGATACAAGGATGTCTATGATTGGCCCAGCCCAAGTCAGATGCCCACCCCTGGCATCAGGAAGAAGGGAGGTTTCAAAAGGCAAACCAGGGTGCTGCAACAGAAGAGGAACGTTTCGGCAAGCCCACAGCTGATCTCAGGACCCTCCTTGTTTATCCTGTCTTCAAGCCCCCTCCCACACTTTCCCAACCTTCAGCCTTTTTTTTTTTTTAACGTTTATTTATTTTTTTTGCGACAGAGAGAGACAGAGCATGAATGGGGGAGGGGCAGAGAGAGAGGGAGACACAGAATCGGAAGCAGGCTCCAGGCTCTGAGCCATCAGCACAGAGCCCGTCGTGGGGCTCGAACTCACGGACCCCGAGATCGTGACCTGAGCTGAAGTCGGACGCTTAACTGACTGAGCCACCCAGGCGCCCCCCCAACCTTCAGCCTTTACCATGTTTGTCAAACACAGAACCTCTCCACATGTTTCCCTGACACAGGAAAAACTCGTGTGGTGTACTAACCCTAGAGTCAAACAGCCTGGGTTCCATTTCTGGCTCTATCACTTCAGCAACCTGCACAGTCTCTCTGCACCTAAATTTCCTCATCAAAAAAAGGAGGGGAGAGCCCAGGTGGCACAGTTAATCGTCCGACTCTTGACTTCATCAGTTAATTGATTCATGCATCCGAGCCCTGTGTCTGGCTCCATGTTGACAGCGCAGACCCTGCTTGGGATTCCTTCTCTCCCTCTCTCCCTGCCCCTCTCCTGCTCACTCACTCTCTCTCAAAAAAAAAAAAAAAAAAAAAAAAAAAAAGTTAAAAAAAGGTAGGTGACAATAGCACATCTATCATTAAGTTGTTGGGACAAATCAATAAGATAATGCATGCAAAATGCTTAAAACAGTGCCTGGAACAAAGTTATCTCTCGAAAAACAGTAGGTATTAATATTCAATGATTGGTTAACACTTCACTAATACTGCCTCATTTTTGCTTATAACTGAGATGTCTTACAAATGCAATTTATAAACAGATATCACTTAAGAAAACATATAAGTATGGGGTGTATCTAACGGTGTTTTCTAAGACTGTATTTCCTAATTTATATTCTCATTATCAATGAATGAATGGGCCTATTTCACTTCATCTTTACCAAACTGGGCATTATCTTTTAATCCTTCTTGCAGAGCTATTATGAAAAAATTCAGTTAACAATTATCAAAGTAGGTCTTTTTTAATCCATAAGACACTAAACACCTAAAAATCTAAAAATACAATAATGTATAGTTTATCCAAAGCTCTCACTAGTTTTATATTGTGTCTATTATTTAATTTGGTTACTGATAAACCCAGAAAAGAAGAAAGTACAGCTTAAAATTTGGAGTACATAGGAAAGCAGAATTCTGAACAGTAAAAGACTGTGTTTATAACCCTGCAGGCAATGCAAAAAAATCTAGATAGAAATAATATCATATCCTCAACTCATTAAAAGCAAAAGCTAATGGGGCACCTGGGTGGCTCAGTCGGTTCAGCATCTGACCTCAGCTCACATCATGATCTCACGGTTCATGAGTTTGAGCCCCACATTTGGCTCTGTGCCAACAGCTCAGAGCCTGGTGGCTGCTTAAGATTCTGTGTCTCCCCCTCTCTCTGCCCCTCCCCTCTTCACACTCTGTCTCTTTCTCTCTTTCTCTCTCTCTCAAAAATAAACATTAAAAAAAAAAGCAAAAGCTAAGTGAATATAAGAAAAGGAGAAATTAGCCCATATTTAATGTGTGGAAGAAAGTTGTCATGAATATTTTTCCAGCAGTTGTCTGATAAAAGTTTTGGTCAATTCACTTCATCATATTGCTGCCATTAAAAAAAAAAAAAAATCAAACTCAATCTAAATTTCCTTATTAAAGCTAAAAATTAATAGACCATTTATAGGAAATTTTGCATGCTTTTAAAATAAAGAAAACACTTCTGCTTTTTCAGCTTTCAAGTGTTTCAGGAGGAAAATTCTAAATGGGATGCACGCAAAATTCATTCATGTTCAAAATCCCTTCAAGTGTCCCAGGGGATTCATTTTCATTTGTGTCATAATTTAATACAAAGTCTATGCTATTAATTGACTTTCCTTTAATTCTTTTCAAGTGTTTATTGTCAAAAAATCTGAATGAATGCTTCATACTTCTTTAAAGTAAAACCTGAATAAAACGGACAGGAAGATACTAAGCTCCCGCTGCTTGCTGATAACGTCAGAGGAGGGAATGCCAAGGACCACCACCGTCTTGCAGGAGCTAAACATCTCCTAAACACAAGTCCCACTCATGAAACAAATGTCCAGAGAGACTTAGACAGTGGCTTTGGAGAAAAAGAAGCAGCAGGAAATTTAAAAAGGAGAAATCATAGTGTCCCTGGCATGAGGAGTGGCTCCAAGCAAAGGGGAAACTTGACCTAGGCTCTGAAGAGCAGAATTTAAACAGGCAGCATGGAGAAGGAAAAACTCCTCACACAAACCCTGTACAATGCAAAATGGTTCTCGTAAAAACAGACCCACTCCCACAGACATGCCTCCTGGCTGCTGGTATGTAATGTCATTTCTTTTCCTACAGTTCGTTAACGTGAAAGGTGGATGTTATACTGCCCAGTAGCTCTGCAGTTACTGGGGTTTGGCTGGATACTTCCTTAAAGTCAGTCTGAACATTCTGTTGCTTATACCCACTAACCAGAATGGGTTAAAAACGTACGTCAGGGAGAGAAATTATTGCTGTTAGTATTATCACTATTGATTTTAACGTCACTCTCAACAGCTGTTTTTTACCTAATCCCCATAAACATTTTCATCAAGAACAGCATCAGAAAAAAATATGACAAAAGTACCAGAGGAGATCCCAACTCATACCAGAAGAAGGAAGCCAGCCCTGCGATTGAGAACAGGAAGTCTACAATATGAGAAAGTAGCAAGCTGCCTTCTTCACCACTTTCTCAATTCACTGGAAATGCTTACTGATTTGTATGGCCGAATAGAAACACAGCAGCCCAAGCAAGGGAAAAGACAACCTCTAAGTTGTGGTATAAAATGTGGTCTCTTATAACAAACTTCATGATTACTGGATTTCATCCTAAGAGACAAATGGGGTCAGACAGCACCCATTAGAGGACCCACTGGAACCCCACTTACTGAGAAGTAACACAGCCAATGTCAGGGCCAAAGAGCCAATGTCAGGGCCAAAGAGGAGGGTACATAATTGTAAAATACTTGAAAAGAGGTCACAATATAGTACAGCATAAGCTCATTCCACCGGCATATTATTACTGAGGGGGAGAGCCGTGCCCTCCGTTTCTCATGTAATGGATAAAGAAGCGATGGTGCAGAAAACTGGCCACTGTGAGTATATACAAGTCGGTGGCCAAATAAGGAAGTGAACCCAGGGCCTTTGAAATCATTTCTAGCTCCGTCTCTGCCATACATTTTCCCCATCTCCATCAAGAGGAAGGTGGGAGTAAAATTCCAAAAGTATCTACAGCCTTTGGCATAATACTCATCATTCCATTACAGAAATAAGCAACAAGGAGCAGGAATTTACACTTGCCTACAAGACTTCCATGGTCAGCAAGGGGTTCTCAATCTTCTCAACAGGATGTGCAACTGACATCTGGGGGGAACAGCTCTTCCTTGTGGAGGGACATCTCAAGAATGGCAGAGCAACTCCTGCTAAATCCCAGTACTGTAATCAAAATCAAAATTGTCCCAACACACGTCCCAGACTGCCCCCTGATTGAAAATCACTAGGTCACTGAGCCATAGCTACTTTGTTCCACTACCTGAGTCTCCATCCAATGCTTAACCCAGCACATTATGCTGTGTTTACACAGTACTCAATATTTCCAAGGACAAACTCGGGGTCTCTCTCCTTTTCCTCTACCAGCTCCCTCTTCCAGACTTCCTTATTTCTATAAACAGAAACCTGCCTCAAGAGCTTTGAGTTATCTTTGACTCTTCCTGCCAGTCCCATATTTTCTTTGTCATCCTGCCCTGACTTTCCACTCCCACAACCATAATTCTGCTTGAAGGACGGAGATAGTCTCTTAACGGGTCTCCCTGCTTCAGTGCATCATGAACCTCCTACTGTGTCCTAACTGCAGCTCTATTTGTATATTACCCATGTCAAGAAGTATTTCAAAGACTCCTTACTGCCTGCTAAGTTAGATACCTGACCCAGCATTTGAGATCTTTCACAACATGACCCCAAAGGTTTTTCCCACCACACCAACCATCACTCCCCCACAAATACCTTTTCTCCAGTCTGTATTCTACCCTAACCCTGTTCCTATCTCAGCCATCTGTTTTCCCTGTACGTCCCGATAAAAGAGGTGGTCTGCCTGAAACACCTTCTTTTCCACATTTCTAGCAAATCACATCAGTTTTGGAGGTGTCCTTCACAAAGCGTCTCCAACTTCCCCGACACGAGATTTTTTTTCTCTTTCATCCTGCTCCACACACAGCACTGTGTACTTTATTGTCCTAATATACCTACTTGTGTACTCCCTCATCCACTATAGTGAAACAATGCTGCATTTGGGTTGTTCCACATGTAATAAAAGCCTGGTTTCTGTCTGGGGACCAAGTACCCTCCATAAGTAGTCCACTAGAATTGAATGAGGCCCCCAGGGTGGAGCAGGGGGCCAGGCTCAGGCAATCTACACATTCCACCCTCAGCCACAGCCAGGGGCTCTGGTATGCGCACTTGACAAAGTGGAGACAGGGACTAGGAAAAGCACTGAATTGGGAGAATGGAAAGTTGGACGGGCCACAGGACACAGAGGTGAAAGGTGAGAGACACTCTCTGACGTCTGCACTGTGCCACACAACACCTTGTCCTTTCCTAGAGTGTCAGTTACACTGGTAAAAAGTATCCTTTTCCTGCTTAAGCAAGTTTGAGGTCCCTTGCAAGCAGAGCCCTATTTAAAACATCCTTTCTATTGTCGGTTGGCTACTTAAGGGAAGTATCTGACCCTCAGTCATGTTTCCCACCCCGTGCATAGCTCAGCAGGTTACCACCATTATACACATGTACAAAGACATATGTGCATTGTACTTAATAAGTACTTGTACTCAAGAAATGTTTCTGACGTGCATTTGAGAATAAATATTTTAACTGGGAAGAAATAATGGACTTAATTTTAGCCCTCTGCAGTCTCTCCAGTCATCACCTTATCACTTGTAGTCAGTAGACACTGGAAAGCTTTCATTAGCAAGTTTCAGAAAGGCTTTGCATTCATAATTAAACTCTTCTGTGAAAACTCACCCCTGCTTTCAGGATTACTTAAGTACTAGTAGCATATGGCAAAGCAGGTGTTTGGCAGCAAATGTTTTTCAAAAGATCTTTTGAAGACCACAAACTTGTTTCTCATTCTAAAATTAGGTAGAGTCTCACAATTTTAGTTTGGCTTCCCTGACCCTGTCAATTACATATTAATCTCATCCTACCCAGAAGCTACAGGTCATTAGGTGCTGCCGAAAGAGGTATAGTTATGCCTGATCTGCTCAAGGTCTGAGAAAGCATCACAGTTGTTATTTGTGTCCAGGCTGTGAACGCTTTGGGAAAAGAAGTGCCTATGTGCCCTGCACACTGCGGTGGGGTGGACTCACTCACGGGAAATCCGTGACAGACCATCTCCTGAGAGACCTCTCCGGGTGTCGCTCCTTGCCGGGATTCACGGACCACAACTCAACTCAGCCCTCAGCCTTGGAGGCTCAAAAACCTATCTGTGACAGTCCACCAAGCTGGAGGCATCTTCAGAGGTGGATTTTCATAAAATAAGCTTACACTAACATAGAAAACCATAACGCCAATTAATTTAGTTTACAATAAGAGGTACCTATATTTATTAGATAGGAGGTATTAGAAAACTTGAGGTATCAGAAAACTTAAAGTTCATCTGATTACTATGTTCTCTCCCCTAGCTAAGCTCATGGAAGACAAATCATAATCATTCGACTGCTTTGGCGAACAGTGAAATCAAAGACTAAGGGATTTAGATGTCCTTACAGATGTCCTTACCTCCCACAAGGCAGCTTAGAAGATGTTGTTCCCATAATATTCCAAGTAAATTGACCACACTCCTTCCCCATGAAGAGAGCTAGCTGCACAATGACCAAATTCCCCCTTTTTCCATATGCATTCTGCTGCCTTCTTTCAAGGGCCGACTGCATAATCTGCAGGGCCCAATCCAAAAGAAAAATGTGGAGCTAACTCCTTGTTCAAAAAGTAGGACGGGGGCACCTGGGGGCTCAGTGGGTTAAGCGTCCAGCTTCAGCTCAGATCATGATCTCACGGTTTGTGAGTTCGAGCCCCGCGTCGGGCTCTGTGCTGACAGCTCAGAGCCTGGAGCCTGCTTCAGATTCTGTGTCTCCCTCTCTCTCTGTTCCTCCCCTGCTGGTACTTTGTCTCTTTCTCTCTCTCTCTTAAAAATAAAGATTAAAAAAAAAAAGTAAGATAAAAATGCTGCTAAAGATACAGAAATATATTTTTCCTTTCTTCCATGGTCTTCCTCTCTCTTGACCTATCATGTTATTTTTAATTTGCTATTTAATAGCATGACCCCTTGAGTACAGAGGTACTCCCTGGACCAGAACAAACGCTCAGGGACACCAGACAGGCCCGCACCATGACTTGGTGTAAGTGTGCAGCCCACTAACCAGTGGGTTCCCCCTCCCACCAGCTGCTGGACAATGTCTATGCCAGGGGAGGTGAAGCCAAGCCAGACAATTCCCCTTGCAACAGGGCATGCAGCCCAACCCACCATAGGTAGGCTATCCCAGGAATTGCAACATCTACAACATCTACGTTAGGACATACTCAGTACCTGGATTACGAGTGGGTGAGGGGCATCAAATCACCTGCTGAAAGCATTATGGTGCTGCCAGCCCAAGGTGAAAATGACCAACACCATGCCCCTCACCAAGACACCACAGGGTGTACATATTGGACCCTGACACTTCCTGCACCCAGTCTCCCACAGGGGACAAAGGGTGATAGTGATTACTTGATGACCAGGGTATGTGCAGGCCGAGCAGGACCAGAGGACCAGGGAGCAGGGGAGGAGGCTGCCAAGTCTGGAGAGGCGGGGCTCCATGCTCCTAGACAAGCTCCACTGTCCCATCAGACTTTATTTACAAAAACACAAATTCAAACACAAAATTAAGAATTTCAAATTGGCAGAGCGCCTGGCTGGCTCAGTCAGAGGAACATGCGACTCTTGATCACGAGGTCATGAGTTCAAGCCCCATGTTGGGTGTAGAGATTACTTAAATAAATAAAACCTTAAAAAAAAAAAAGAATTTCAAAATAGCAAACACAGAGGACTGTACCCCAAGCGCAGAGCCCTTCCTAGTGGTGTGCCCGTGTGACTGCACGAGTCATATACCCTCCTTCTCTTGCTTCTTGTCTTCTAAATGTCACTGCGTATGCCAGTGACAAGCAATGACAAGCAAATACAGTTCAATTTTCAATTTTGCCTACACTTACAACTTGGTAGCTTGCCTCAAGAAAACTATGGTTCCTCATTAGTTAACCTTTTTTTTTTTTTTTGTATTTGAGAGAGAGAGAGAGAGAGCAGGGGAGAGGTGAAGAGAGAGAGAGAGAGAGAGAGAGAGAGAGAGAGAGAATCTTAAGCAGGCTCCACACAGTGCAAAGCCCAATGCAGGACTTGATCCCACGACCCTGGGATCATGACCTGAACCAAAATCAAGCTCAACCAACTGAACCACCCAGGTGCCCCTAAACAGGTACTTTAAAGACTAAACAACTTCCACATGGGTATTGATTTCATAACGGAATTAAAGGAAGCATTCTTATTTTCCTCATTTCTAAGCCTTATACTGTAGCACCCAAATACTGACAACATGGACAACTGGCCAAGCACAGCAATAACCATGGATTGAAACATGCCTTGAGAATGCATTTATCTTCATTAATTTATTTATTCAGTGGATTTAATAAATCTTATGTGCCTACATGCCAGGCATTATGCTGAGGTCTGTGTTACAAAAATCAAGAATTATACAATCCCCTGAAGAGTCCACAAATCACGCCAAGAAGACACACACGAAAGCAGATCATTTGGTTTCCTAAGTGCTGTGGAATCATGTGCCCTGAAGACACAGGGAGGGAAGGGCATCCAACGCATCCAGGTGAATTGGGGTGAAGGTTTTCCAACCTTTCCCATTAAGTCCGCGGGAACATTTTTTCCCAAGAAAACTGACAACACCTTGGAGTTACAAACCTTCTCCTACAAGCTTTCAGAATCTACTGTGTGAGAACACAATACCACCTCTGAAGTATGAGAAGGTGTCTTGCCGAAAAAACAAAAAAGAATCAAAACCTGAATCTATTCAAGCCTCCAAGATTCAACTACCAATTTATAAGAAAAAACAGGGTACAGGGGAATGTATTAAACTAACACCAAGGGATGCATTCAGCAATGTCCAGACTGTGGGGGACACTCTAATAGGCCAAATCATTCAATTTCTTCAAAAACTAAATTGGACGAAGGAAAAAATAGAATGCTCGTTAGATGAAAAGAGATCTACAAGATATATTAACTGCCTGCAGTGCGTGGGCCTTGTGTGGAAGTGTTTTGTATCCTTGTGGAGGGAATGAAACATTATGACACTTAGGAGACCAAAATATTTAAGGAAATTAAGGAACTGCTAGTGTTTTAGATTAACTCTGGCACTATAGGTATGGATAAGGAGACAAGAAAGCAAAACAGTTAAGAGTCCAAGCCTGGGTATTATATTTCCTGGTTTCAAATACCCCTTCTGAGACTGGGCAACAAAACGTTGAGTAAGACCCAATGGCTGTATGTCCTCTAAAACAGGAAATGATAATGGCAGCTGTTTCATTACGTTGTTGGAGGCTGAGACGTACACGAAAAGGTGCCTGGTCCACAGGAAGCGTCCATCTCATGTTCATAACTAGTATGGTGATGAGGGACTTTTTATAAACCTCGCTATCGATTTCACTCAGTCACGTTACTCTGATCTCAACTAGGTTACTCTTCTTGCACTTTCCATACATAGCACCCTTATTAAGTGATCAAAATTTAGCTTTTCTTTTAGGATTTGTGTTCAAAATTCCTTCAATCCCAATTCTTCTCAAACTGCGCACACCAACCTGGTTCCCTTAGGCTGCCTGGCTCACCCTGATGCCTGCAGGACGTCCTTTAATGGGGTGCACCATTCACATCCACCATCCTTCCCTGCTTGCTCTCTCTCACGTGCATCTCCCCTCCCAGCCACCAAATTCACAAGTCCCTGTGCCTTTCCTTTACTGCCCTGTGGACTTGAATAGTAAATTTCCAGGAATAAAGTCACCTCCTCTGCTAAATGTCTTTGGCTGAAGCCTCTTTCAGCTCCTACATTCATGCCCTCATTCAGCCCAGCAGGATCCAGGCAGTACCCTCCTGACTGTGGCTAGGGCAAGCTCATGCTTCTTCTTTCACTCCGGGTCTGTACTGTATGCCCTAAGATGCGACAAACACAATCCACCATTTGCCGCTTCTCATGGCCTTCAGGCCACAAAAGCACCTGCCAAGTCTGAAAGTTCCCATCCTCTGCAGCAATCCCGACCCTCTCTCCTCTTCGGGGCAGAGAAGGACAGGAGCCTTGGTGAATCTTAGGACCAGGGACCAGCTTACGCTGTTCTGATTCCTCCAAGGCCAATTCCTTGGTGTTTTGTACATTTAGGCACTAAAAAAATCCTTGGTGAATTTGTATAATACTTAAGAGCAGGGAATAAGGCTGGTTTACAGGTCAGGGGCCAGAGAAAAGAGAGTACAAACACTGCCTCGGGAAACTAATGTAGAGAAGGTGACAGGATTCTTAAAATCTCCTCCCTGCTACCATCCCAAAAGAAAAAAATAATCTAATTACTCCTGACTTCTTAGTAATAGATCTGGGTTGTTTGTCATAGTTGTGCTAATAACTAAACATATAGGACTGTCAGCAAACAATTAAACCTCTCCAGGCCCCACCTTCCTCATATGCAACATGAAGACGTGAGATTACAGAATCTCTAAAAACCCTTCCATACTCTGAAGGTATGATTTTGAATGTAAGAGATAAAACTCCCAGATGCTGTGTCTCAAGTGATGGTACTCACAGACACTGACTATTTTCACAATAACCATTAACCAAAAATGCTTCATGACTAGCAAATTGAACACTAACGTGACAACCTACATTTCTGTAAGTTCTAATAATAATACCTATGTTAGTTGCCATATAGAAATTTAAACTGCCTGTACCAAAGTCATGGAGTATTGGTCTAACATTCTGTGAAATAACAGTACCAATGTTAATGTTAATAGTTTATTAGCAACAGGGTCCAGCACATTTTCAAATACTAAATGTGATCATTTATTCTAGCACCGTATTTTGTACATGGTAGCCAGTCCACTAGCTGCCGAATTCGTTCATTTACTTAGGAATTCTGCCGGAGATGATACTTTGCTCAGGTTTTAGAGACTGTATCATGCTAAACTGAGGTTGCCTTGGCTAAACTAGAGCACGGCTTTAGCCCCCCTTCTGTGTTCCTCTCTGTTCCTTGAAAGTTAGGTATAAAATTGAGTTACCAACTACTTTTGTTGAAGGCTGATCCATCCACCTTAAACCGGCATCTTGGAATGCAGCCAATGCTATAAAAATTCATCTAGAGACAGAAACATTTCCAGAGAACTGACAACAATTAAAATCCATGTTTGTAAACAGAAATCACAAAATCATAGCCTGCACAGGAGCAGGACTTCAGTTCAGCATCCTGCCAGCTGGGACCTGTTTGGGGCCTACATTTGCCTGCTGTGGAAATTCCATTACAATGAATCTAATGGCCATGGCATAGAGAGGCAAGGGTTTGTAGGAGCCCCGGCAAAAATCTGCCCAAACTGTATGACAAGCAAAAGGTTGATCTCAAAAGAAAGTCAAGCTAAAAATCTCCTCAGTCTTCTTCACAGAAGAAACACTCTTTTGGAAATGGGGGAGGGGGGGGGCAATCACAACTTAAAGAGGCAGCTTTCTCATAATGGGGATCAAATCACAGTTTCTGTCTTAAAGTTCTTGGCATCTTGCTGCTGAGAGACAGAGTGGAAAAGAAATCTGGATACCTGGATTAAAGAGCTGGCCACCCACTAAAAGAAGTCCAAACAATCACATCACCACCCCTCTCAGGGCCTCAATGCCGTTATCACTGAAATGAGAGGACTGGACCGCCAGATGTCTAAGGTCCCTTCTGAATCCAATATCTATGAATCTATGACATTCATTCAAATATCTGGGTTGCCATTCCAGCCCATTTCACCCTTTATACTTAGAAAAACCCTCCCTCTCTCACCTTCATGCCATCCTCTGTAATGCGATTAAAATTTACATCAATTATTCTTCCTCATGCCCTTTCTTAAAGCCTTCCCACAAAACCGTCCACCATGTCTGCACGGAGGACTCTACATCACCCTTCTGTGTGGCCCCACCATGTTGCCACTCTCACCTCCCAAACAACCCACTTTATCCTGTTTCAGGCAGCCTACCACATCTGACTTCTTTTCAGAAACAGAACTCATTAATTCTTGAGGCATGTTTTTAGGAGTGGGCATACTATAAATAGTGTACATTGAAGTCAGTGGTCTATATCTAGATTCCGCATAGGCCCGTCCATCTTCAATCCAGTCTCGACAGTCCAGTTACCTCAACTGTCCCCCAGCCACCTGTTTTTGTAAATGAGGTCTTACTGAAACACAGCCATACATACTCATTCACATATTATGGCTGCTTTCTCACAACAATGGCACAGTTTAGTAACTGCAACAGAGACAATATGGCCGGCAAAGCCTACAATATTTACTATCTAGCCCTTTACAGAAGAAGTCTGCCAACCCCTGCCCTAAATGGATGGCAAACCTAGCACTAATATGAATTTCCAGAGACCCTCTGGATTTAAGGAGTCCTGAAGGAAGGATAATTAACAATCGTTGAGGATCTACTATGTGCTGGCAACACGCTGGTTAAGCCTAAGCAGGGATACTTGTTTCCACTAGACTGTTCACTCCTCCAGGGCAGAAAGTGAGGTTCTCTTTATAACCTAAAAAAACCTGGCTGATATCAGTCAATGCACACAGCAGACACTCAATTTCCACTTGTTAACTTGAATTACAGGTGTTTAGGTCTCAGGATAATCTACAAGGAAACTTAAGTTCAGGTAAATGGTAGCACAAGGTAGGAACCCAGGTTAGTCAGCCTTTCTCCAATATTCCATAAGATTTGGAACAAGTCAGAAGTCTTCCTGGGAACTGAATTATTGTCACAAAGCACCTGAGAATGTAGGGCTGCTGTTGGCTTCCCAAATTTTTCTACCACACTACAGTTCTATCCCCACTGTCACATGTAGCTACCAATCTCTGAGCACTTACTATCCACCAGGAGCAATTCTATGTGCTTTGTAGGTATTGACATCTTTAATCTTTACATCCCCATGAATGGTACCACTGATTTTCTCATTTTATGGATGATTAATTTGAGGCCCAAAGGATTTAAGAAACTTCTCTATGGTCATATAGCTAGCAGAGGGTGGAGCAAGGATTTAAACCCAAGATGTCAGATTCCAGAGTACCTCCCCTTACCCACCACGCTACCACCTTGCTTCTATCGTAACAGTTTTCTACAACTCAGCTCAAGACCCACATCTTCCATAAAGACTTTAAAATAAGAACATTTAATTCCATTGGTCCCCTTTACTGACCATATCATTCATTTATACTAAAGTTATAGTAGTATATGTACACTATATACATATAAATATATACTTATAAGATGTATAAGTATATAGTATATACATTAAGTATAAGTAGTAGTATATATAGTATAGACATTCATCTATCTTCCACTTTATGCCACAAGCATAGAAATGGTAAAGACCATTTCTAAGGAGTTATAAGCCAAAGCCTTTAAATAATAACACACACTTACTCCTTTCAGCTCCACTACAAACTTTAAGGAAGATAATTTCTTTTGGCAGCTTTCATTAGTTCAGTATTCAAGTATAATAAAGGACAAACTAAGCTCCTCTGCTGTTGTTAAGCATCGGGTTATATGGCAGTATTTGGAGAAGGGAAAGTGGCAGGATTTCATGGGTAGGTAGTTCTGCTTATGCAAGATATTTTAAAGTACCTTTATTATATGTAGAATAAATCAAAAACTCATTATACAAGGTCTTATTTTCTTAAAGCTTATCTTGAAAATTTAGGAGCTACTGGCATTAGGTATAGTGCCCAACACTAACATTAATTAATGCAGTGATCTGAAATATAACTCAACGCACAGACTATACCTAAGAACCATTTTCTTTACAAATGTGTCATGTATTTTAGAAAAGGAGAACTGCTGGACAGACCATGGGACTAAAAACAGGGAAATGGAAGTTCAAGTTCCAATTGTCAGTTACTAGCCGTGTGTACTTGAGCATATCACAATCTCAACTGGCGTCAATTTCCCCATCTTTAAAGCTAACATTCACTCTGCCTTCATTCTAAGGTTATAAATTTAATATTTATGAATGTCCTATAAAATGTGATAACATGTTTACAAAATTCTGGTGTCTTACCCCTAGCCTACGTATAAGTAAGTTGAGGATATGATACAAACACTTGAGATATTTCATTATCAGTTATATCAGATGATTAAAGGAGGTTTTTTTATTGTCTTTTAAAACATGGCCAGAGCACAGTGTGTTAGTAAATAAGCAATTTATATACACAACAATGGCATCATTTTTGTGACTCACACTGTATGTTTTCATATTATTTTAACAGCAAGTATCCCTGCTATCACAGAATATGAAGGATGATCTTATGAGCACTGAGTTAATTTTCTATTGTTTTTAAAATACTTAGTTGTGAGTACAGCATTACCTTGCATATTCTTCATAAATTTCAACTTAGGTAAGCTTACAATGTGTTTTTAGATTGGTTACTTAACTTTTCAAATTTAATGAACCTCATTTTTATCTAAACCTAAAAATATACCGAGCATCTATAATGGTAGAACTTCCCAACTATTTCAGGCAACTTGGCTACTAGATAGTCTTGAAGAAGCAATTTAGGATGTGACTCCATTTGGTCACCCAATGTATTGACACAGTTGCCAAGTGCCCCATTCACTCATTCAAGCACACAGCAAGCACCTGCTACATGGAAGGCACTTGGCAGCATCAGGGGAGATCTGAAATTCCAGGAAGACACCTTCTCACCATCAAGGAGCCCACAAGCCAGTGCATCAACAACTCGAGCTAGCACAATGGAGTAAGTACTCCAGAGATGCCCCGGAGCAAGGAGGAGAGCACAACTGGTCTCAGGGGTGACACCAATTGGAAAGACATGCAGAATAAATGCACTGCACACCTGAGCACACCCAAAGTGCTCTCACATCACTTTCATTTCTCAGGAAAGGAAGAGATATAACAAATTCACAAGCAAAGTCAGGAAAAGAAACCCGTGTTGCCATACATTAATTAAAATGCCTGTCATTTACTTTGTCGGGGTACCTATTTCACAGTTAGATTAATGTGCATTTAAAATGACCTAACAGGCAAAAACCTTTAAGAATAAATTTAATTCCTACTACACTTCAGTTTGAGGCCTCTTAGGTTGAAGCCACTTGACCTTAGAGAAAACAGATTCTTAAATAAAATCAGGCTAGTAGCCAGAAGAAATTCAAGGAAAAAAAAAATAGAAACAAATCAATAAAATATATTGAACTTGAATGGAGGAGAAGGTCTTTAAAGCACAAAGTTCATCTTACTCAAAGGGCCAAAGTCTTTTACTGATAATAGATTACTTCCAACTTTAGCATTATAAAGATGATATCATTTCCTTGACAAAGGAAGAGACCAACCAGTTTACAGTTTTGTATTCCATTCTCAAACTCAAGGTCTTTTAACATATGAATATATGTTGAATTAAAATCTAATATGGTGGCTAAAAGCAGGTGCTTTGAAGACTGGCAGCCCTGATTTGAGTCCCAACTTTGCAATATATGAGCTGTGTGGCTCTAGGCAAAGCCCTTAACCTCTCTGAGCCTTGGCTTTCTCATTGGCCAAATAATGGTAACTGTATCCACAACACTTTGCAAGGATTAAATGAAATAACACACGAGAGTACTTAAGCACAGTACCTACCACTTAGTAACTGCTAAATAAATGTTCATTACATTAATAAAGTTTCATGTCAGTTCAGCATTCAGCCAGAGGCTCAGCTTCACAAAACAGGTCTGGTATGCAAATCAAGAGTTAATTACAAAAAGCTCTTCAGCCACAAACTTCTTCAGAATTACCTATTAGGAAGCAAAATGGTAGGATGCTACTAATGTTTCTTCTGAAATCACTTAAGTACTTAACTCAAAGATTTTCTTAAGTGAAGCCAATTGTAGCCTCAAGAGGTAAGTTTTTCTCTGAAGCAAAAATGAGATACTAGGCCTGTTCTTGATATCGCCTGTTTTCCAAAGAATATATGAAAATTCCAATTTTCAGGGAGCCTGGGTGGCTCAGTTGGTTCAGCCTCTGACCTCAGCTCGGGTCATGATCTCACAATTTGTGAGTTCGAGGCCCACATCGGGTTCTGTGCTGACAGCTCAGAGCCTGCTCCGGATTCTGTGTCTCATTCTCTCTCTGCCCCTCCCCCACTTGTGCTCTGTCTCTCTCTCTCTCTCTCAAAAATAAATAAATGTAAAAAAAGGAAAATTTAATAAAAAAAAAGAAAATCCCAACTTGCAAAAACCCTACCATTCTATTTTTTACTCTACAATTTCCTATCACCATCATCTGACATTAGATTGCACACACAAGTTATCAGGGCTTGGGACTTGGCAAGCCTCTCATCTAAAAGATGAGGTGACAGTATCTAACTCATAGGGCTTTTTGTGGGGATTAAATGAGATAGTGAGTATAAAGTGCTTCACATAATGCTTGAAACAGTGTACCAGGAAGCACTCGATTGATGTAGCTATTATTCAAATTATTAATTGTTCAAATCTTTCCTTGTAAGTTGAACAGCAGATACAAACTGTTTGCATCTACTAGTCTCCACAGTTCTGGAAAACATAGACCCTGATGGATACTTAAGTTGTTTCTATCTCTTGACCAATGTGAAAATGCTACAACATGGGTGTGCAATATCTCATTAAAATCCTGTTTTCAATTTTTGTGGATATATACCCACGAGTGGGACTGCTGGATTATACAGTAGTTCTATTTTTAATTTTTTGAGGACTCATTATGCTGTTTTCCATAGCAGCTGCACAATTCTGCATTCCTAACCAACAGTGCACAAAGGCTCCAATTTCTCCACACCCTCACCAATACTTGTTATTTTCTATTTTTTTTTATAATGGCCATTATAACAAGCATGAGGTGATATTTCATTGTTGTTTTGATTGGCATTTCCCCGATAATTAGTGAAATTGAGTATCTTTTCATATGCTTGTTGACCATGTGTGTATCTTTTCTGGAGAAATGTTTATCCAAGACCTTTTTCCTTTTTTAATTACATAACTTGGTTTTTCATTTTGAATTGTAGGAGTTCTTTATATATTCTGGATATTAATCCCTTATCAAATATATGGTTTGCAAATATTGTACTGGATTCAGTAAGGTGTCTTATCACTCTGGCCCTTTTGCTGTATAGTAGTTTTTAAGTTTGGTGGAGTCCCATTTGTCTCTTTTTGCTTTTGTTGCCTGTGTTTTTGGTGTCATATCAAAAAAATCATTCCCAAATCCAATTATCATGAGGCTTTTTCCCTACGTTTTCTTCCAGGAGTTTTATAGTTTCAGGGTTACATTTAGGTCTTTAATCCACTTTGAGTTAACTTTTGTATACAGTGTAAGGTTCATCTTCTTCTTGCATACGTGCATATCCAGTTTTCCCAGCACCATTTGTTGACTACACTATCCTTTCCCTATTGTGCAGCCTTGGCACCCTTGTTGAAGATTATTTCACCATATACTCAAGGTTTATTTCTGTCTAAGGCCCCCTTTTTAACATACATTAAAAAAAACTGTGCTTCTCTGGAATATATTACTTTATAGTCTACTTCTTTCATTTGAAAATATACAATGACTTACAATACCATCACTTTCTCTTATAATTATAATTCTTCTTTATCATGTTTAAGGTGTGTTACTAAAAGTAACATATGTTCAATGTAAATGAGAAAGGTAAAAAAAAAAAAAAAAAAAAAAAAAAGCATAAATAACCAGAACTCCCAGAGCCAAAGACAACCACTGCTACCAGTTTGATGTATTTGTCCAGGATATTTGTTCATCCTCAGATGAAAACCTTTTCCCAGATTGTAATCTGACAAACACCCACTGATACCCTACTATTTCCAATCATTACATTATAAGTGCTAAGCCCAGAGATACAAATAAAACAGCAACTGGACCCATGCCCAGTAGGTAGAAGGCACTCAAATGCTTACTGAATGAATGAATGAATGCATGAATGAATGAATGCATGAATGAATGAATGAATGAATGAATAGGTCTGTGCCTTGATGACTTTACATCATGATTAACTAGTTGGTCCAGTTAAGGAGCAAATAAGCACAAAGCTCACTACAGGGCAAAATGACAAATGATACAACAGGGCTGTGGCCACAGTTATAGGAGCGCTGAAGCATAGAATAAGACCCAACATGTTAGGTCACTTCGTCCAGAAGAGATGGTGCCTACTCGGGAGTCTTTTTTGTTGTTGTTTAATATTTATTTATCTTTGAGAGAGAGGGCACAAGCCAGGGAGAGAGGATCCAAAGAGGGCTCTGTGCTGACAGCAGTGAACCCGATGCAGGGCTCAAACTCACAAACTGTGAGATCATGACCTGAGCCAAAGTCAGAAGCTTAACCGACTGAGCCACCCAAGCGCCCCCTCAGAGTCTTAAATAAGGATCACAAGAAGATAGCCAGGTGTAGAAGCAAAGGAAGAATAATTAGGAGAAGCAATGGGATTGCCAAAATCAAATCCACAAACAAAAACAAAGGAATAAGAGAGTATGGCATGTTCAGGAAACTGTAACGGTTCATCTACAAGGGAAGGTAACATGAGTGTGGTGCTTGTGCATCTGTACGTGTGTGGGTGTGGGTGTGGATGTGCAAATGTGATCTGAGGATGAAGTGTGTGGCAAGACAGCAACCATGGAGGTGATGAGGCATGAAAAGGTCAAATCATAGAGGGCTCTGAATGTACCTTTGAGTTTCAACTTCATCTTGAAAACCATGGAAGTGCTTGAGGGAGTCAAGCATGAAAGTTACACATCCAGTGTGGTAAACAGTCCTCTGGCTGCACTTTGGGTGGGTGACAACACTGGAAGTTGCTAGAGGTTCTATTACAGGATTCTAAAGCAGAAGTGATGCGGGTCTGACTCAAACCAGCCTGGAAGCCATGGGGCCTGTGGAGGAGGAGGAAGAGCCAACAGGGCCCTGTGAGGGATTGACTGGGCGTGGTGACTGAGGGAAGGAGAAGTCCAGACAAGTCCTCACTTTCTGAAGATCAAGATCACAAGAGAAAAAGCAGTTAGAGAAGAGAAAACAGAAGAAAATGAGAGTTCCGTTCCGGGCACGTTGAGTGCGAGGATTTGTAAAACATCAAAGTGGAGGTCTTCAGAAAAAGTGTAGCTCAGAGAAACTGAGTTGGGAGCAGAGCACAGAGTTGAAACCAGGGAGAGAAAAAGATCAGGTCAAGGACACAGAGGAGGAGAGAACATCAGT
Organism: Panthera uncia; assembly: GCF_023721935.1. Lineage (NCBI taxonomy): Eukaryota > Metazoa > Chordata > Mammalia > Carnivora > Felidae > Panthera > Panthera uncia. The sequence continues at coordinate 38,480,473 of NW_026057584.1, read as the reverse complement.
ATGTAACAAGAGGATTGAGGAAAACGCGTCTGGGAAAAAGACCAGGAAAGCAACTGCCCAGTGAGATGAAAAGGAAAGTAAGGAGATGACTTATCACCATAACACCAAGATTTTAAAAAACAATTAATTTTTTAAAATTTAAAATGAGTTTTAAGACGAAAAATGTGATCAGGTCACCTGGGTGGCCCAGTCGGTTAAGCAGCCGACTTCAGCTCCGGTCATGATGTCACAGTTCATGAGTTCGAGCCCCGCATCGGGCTCTGTGCTGACAGCTCAGAGCCTGGAGCCTGCATCAGATTCTGTGTTTCCGTCTCTCTCTGCCCCTCCCCTGTTCGTGTTCTGTCTGTCTCTCTCAAAAATAAAAAATTAAATAAAAAAGAAAAAAAGGAAGGAAGGAAGGAAGGAAGGAAGGAAGGAAGGAAGGAAGAAAAATGTGATCTAAAAATGTAAGGAAGGAGGATAACTTAGAAAGTAAAAGACCAGTAAAATAAGTAAAAAGTAGAAATTGTCAAAACACAGGAAGATAAATCCCTGAGTCAATTCAGAACTATCTTTCATCATACCATGTTTTTCCTACTTCTTACCAATGTCAAATATAGCATCTACAATTTCCCCACCTATATCACACAGAAATAGTGACAGAAACGTGGCAATTCTTGTGGATTTTGTAAAGGGTGTGGTGGTATTCTAGATCCAGATTCTGGCACCATGGTTTTGATGGTAGTTGACCTTGTCTGTGGGGGGCAGAGTCCAGCCCAGGCCTTACTTAGTTCCTGCAGCCTTCTGTTAGTTTCAAGGGAAAGAAAGAAAGTGGGGGTGGGGAGAAAGGAAGAAAAGAAATAACTCAACGGAAAGGCAAAGAACAATTCAGAGGATGGGGAAATGCTCTGAAGGCCCTATCAGTAGATGTCACATGGTAATTTCTGTACACAAACTAAATGCATTTTTGTAGCTCTCCAGGGCTTCCCCACGGAGCTGCCTGCGTGTTTCACAACTTTCATGCAAGCAGTGGAACTGGGCAGTTAGGCCTTTTCATTATGTCAGAGCACAGCAAGGGTGGCCAGGCTTCACGCTGTCACATGCTACAGATGCAATCCCTCTGGGCTCAGAGAAAAATGATGATTTTGGAAAACCCTCAAGTCCATGCACTCGGCCAGCATTACACACATGAATGTTCCTAATAGAATAAATAAAATCAGTGGCAACATCTTCTCTGGGCCCAGAGTGTGGGTGGCAGCTTTCCCCTGCAAGGGACAGAAATGGAAGAAGACATGTAGAATCGAGCACCCTTAATTATTACTCCATATGCCGCCCTATTTTGAGAGAAGCTTAATGAATGGAATGATAGTTCAACCTGGTAACAAAGACTGCAACCCAGCATCCAAGGGAACTATTAAACAAGAATAAAAATGCTCAGGGTCCACCCCTTTTCCATGTAATTCCAAATATAAGTCCGGAGAAATTGTGTTTCTCACTTCTACACATTTCCTCATTAGGAATGTAGGGCTGATATTAAATCCTCAAACGTAAGATTTAAATAGACTGCTATTATTGCTGTAGTGGTACCATAAAAGATGGGTAATTATCACTACATCACCGATCTCTGGGGGATAATACTCAGGCCAGTTCATAAAGAAAGGCTCCCTGTCTATTCTTGGAAAAATTTAACCCCATTCAGACCTTGCTTACTAATGCTCCAATATGCAAGGTTGAGACCTTAACCCTATAGGGTGGAACCATATGTCCAGAGAAATAAGTTGGCCTATTTGGTCACAGAGCCCGCAGAAGGTCTCCTGGTAGCTGCCTGAAATTACCTCCCACAGCAGGCAATACCTTGTTAGACAATTTGACTGTGATACAGATGTCTTCTAAGACAGGGGCCAAATACTAAGTGAATTTAATCATCTCAAAACTGTAATACTGACCATAAATGCATGACTCAAATACTGTGATACTATTATAAGATGTTCAGATAAAAACAACAATTCTATTAGATCAATGCATTAATTAGGTAGTATTGCCATGAGAGCATTGGCAACAAGATCTCTCCAAAATGCCCCAGTTTTAAGGAACACTTTGGTCTTTCAGGACACATGAATTAAATTCTTAATTATCCTTAAATTAGCTGGCTAGGGAATGTGAACAAGGCTTAGTTAAACAAACAAACAAAAACTATAATCCTAGAACTACAGTGGGATGATGTTTTTAAAACCTCATTTACTATATTTCATTTTTAAAATGGGAAAGTACCTGTACATATTCTAAGATTAGGAAGTATTCACGAGGATTATCATTACCACACTGAGCAACAGTGCATGTAGGTCAGTTTGCTCATATTCTCCAGTCTCTTAAAATTGCATTTCTCAGGGGCATATTACAAGGAACAGGATCAAATCCTTTCTTCCATCCAAAACAACAAAATACCCAATTCCCCTCTTACAAACACCAGTAAGAGTTAAGGCATGTCAGATCATAATCCTGACAAATATTTCCACCCACATGTAAATAGTTCTTTTAAGGGAGATCAAGAATAGAAAAAAGTCTCAAAGCATAAACACAAAACAGTGATTCTATCTTTATATTTCTGAATTGGCTCACTAAATAACAATGCATTCATTCCCTTTACAATAAGGAGGAAAAATTATTAGAATGATGCTATAAGAGAATATGTAATGGAATGGGGAAATGTTCATTCCGCTATACATGGTTAAAGGAACAAAAAGTGCATTTCAAAACAACATATACATTAATACCTTAATTTTGTAATGAAGAATACACACATACACACCATATAAAACACACCTGCACACATATAAACCTGGCGGCAGGGGGAAAGGAATAAAATTAATTTCTCCAAAATGTTATCTCTCAAAGACTGGATTGCTAATGAGTTTTTCTTTTTACTTTTCAATATTTTCCTACTTTTCTGCAATGACGGTGACCTTTAGGTTATTTTGGAAATTAAATAATACCTGAGTTCAAACACAAAACTCTGTGCCTACACATAGTAAGCATTCAAAAAACATTAGTTTAAAAATCCAATGCAGGAGTGCCTGGGTGGCTCTGTCAGTTAAGAGTCCAACTCTTGATTTCGGCTCAGGTTATGATCCCACATAAGATCCAGCCTTGGGTCCAGGCTCTGCCCTGACAGCAAGGAGCCTGCTTGGGATTCTCTCTCTCTCTCTCTCTCTCTCTCTCTCTCTGCCCCTCCCCCCTTCACATTTGCTCTCTCTCTCAAAATTAACATTTAAAAAAATACATAAAAGTTTTAAAACATGCATAAAAATGCACACAGACCAAAATAAACTAAAAAGCAAAGGGTAAAACATCACTTACACAAAGTATATTGTATTAAAAATTCCGTATCAACCAAAATGAATTCAAAACATTTTTGCAGTAATGAAATTAGAGTTACTTTCTTTTATTCTCATAATTTTATTTAAGTTCCTTTTTTTTAAGTGTACGTACAGTGGAGGATTCATGTGGAAAATATTGGGGTTCGGAGCTGACAGCCAAGAAAGTATTCTTGATAGTGTTCAGTGCTAAAAGGGTGGTTTTATTAAAGCATGAGGACAGGACCCCGGGGCAGAAAGTGCTGCCCCAGGATGGTGAGGATTCTATACTTGGGTGTTAGGGGAGGTAAAGGCAAGGGGAAGTTTCCAAAAGGATTTTCATATGCTAAAAAAGACTCACAGGATCCTGGAGGCCTAGCTATTGTCAAGCTAAGGTTGTTTTTCCCTGTAGCAAAGTATTAACATAAGGACAGTTGGGAGTTCCTGGAGGAACGCTATACTCTGCCTGCCTTAAGTATTTGTCAGTGGGCTGCAGGCTATAAGGAAACTTAATTTTATCTATGTTTCCTTCTGCCTTTGTTTCCCACATCAGAGATGACCTCAAGAAACCTGGAATTCCAAGGGGCAGTGAGTCCTCAGTATTGTTTTGCTTTGCCAATCAGAAGACAGTATAATATTGTAAATTAGTAGGCTCATAGGAGGGTAGACTGAACACACTTTTCAAAACGGTGCTTTGTTTTTATGCTTTGCTAGAAACTGTGAGCCGATTTTACAAGGACTCAAAGAGGGAGCTATAACCACCCTATCATAACAAAGCTATCATTTTCCATAACAAAGTACTACTTTTCTTCTAAGGTCCTCAAAGCTATTTATTTTCAAAGACACTGTTATAATTCAGTGGTGTGCTGGAGGGACACAGCTAAATTCAATAGGGACTAATGACTGACCAGCAGAAAGATCAAAAGGACCCACATCACAGATATGCACAGTAATGAAAATCCCATAGAGTCAACTTAATCCAAATCCTTTCCTTCAAACCATTAAACTAAAGAATCCCAAACAAAAACAGCCCTGGGAGTGTGAAAATAGACCGCAAAGACTGTTTCAAATGCTTACTCCCTACGCAGTCAAAGTTGCCACTGTCATTTTAACAGTGCGGGATGGCCCATGCACTTGGCCCCCAGCCTTGGGAAGTGGATCTCGTGAACTAGTGAGGAACTCAAGGAAATACGAGTGGGATGGCACAGCAAAAGGTAAAGAATAGGAATGCCCTGTTCCCGAACTTTCTTCTTTTCGTTGGAGAATACTTTAAACCCCATGATAATATCTGAACTCATCTGCACAGAAGACTGTAAACAGGGAAAAGCTAAGCAGCCAAGAAGAATAGGGTAGGTGAGAATTGGAAGAGCACAGGGACTAGAAAACATTTACAGGATAAAGGTAAAGACCCACGTGGGGTTCCACACAGATGCAAACAAACAAAATGGGATAGAGGTGACTAGTTGCCTGGAACATTCCATTCACTGGGCTAGGCCTTCCTGGGAAAGGATTTTACTGAACTACCCTTGATAAGCACTGAAAAACTACAACCAAAACCAAATTAAACAAACAAACAAACAATTCAACAGTGCTTGTTCAAAGGCTGGAGGATGGGGTTGCCCTTCTTTCCCTCTACTTTATTTTCTCTTCCTTTCCTATTTCATCTTTCTTATAAAAGCAGTCATACTCCTCCACCTGTTCCCTGACAATGATGGGATTTACTTGCCCACAAACTAAATTCATTCACCAGTCTGCTCTCATTTGACCCAGAGAACGCCTCAAAGCACTTGAAAAAGATTTATTCCAACAAGAACCTTCATATGCAGCCACTTTGAAAAACAGACATTTTCTTTAAAAATTAAACATGTATTTACCAATACAATCTAGCAACCTCGCACCTAGGTAGGTATATACCCAAGAGAAATGAAAACCTACGTCCACATGAAAACTTGTACACAAATGTTCAATAGCAGCATTTTTCATCAAAACCAAAAGGTGAAAACTCAAATGTCCATCAACTGTGAATGGCTAAATAACATATGTATGTCCATACAATGGAACATCATTCAACAATAAAATGGAATAAAGAACTGATTCATGCTACAACACCTCAAAAATATGCCAAGAAAAAAGAAAAGGAAAAACAAAACAATACATATTGTGGAAGTTCATTTATTTTTTTTATTTTTTTATGTTTATTTACTTTTGAGAGACAGACAGCGCGAGAGGGGCAGAGAGAGAGGGAGACACAGAATTAGAAGCAGGCTCCAGGCTCTGAGCTGTCAGCACAGAGCCCCAGGCGGGACTTGAACCCATGAACCATGAGATCACCTGAGCGGCTGTCGGATGCTCAACCGACTGAGCCACCCAGGCACCCCGGAGTTCATTTATATCTAGAAAGGAGAAAGTATATTTGTGGTCACCTAGGGCTGGGCATGGGAAAAGGATTCATAGTAAAGGCACGAAGAATTTTACTGTGGTGATGAAAATGTTCCCAAACTGGATTGTAGTGATGTACACCCAAAAATTTGCTAAAAACCATTGAATCATATAGCTAAAATGAGTGAATTTTAGCACATGATGCCTCAATAAAGTTGTAAGAAAAAAGTTTGTATATAATATTCTTTCCACAATTAAGGCTTTCCACATTACATACCCATGAGGCAGCCAGAAAAATTGCCCCTCTTTAACAAAAATTTCACAAAACTTAATAGACTCATTTTACCGGCAAAAACTACAAACATATTTCAAGTCTGTGATGCTAGAGAGCAGAGATGTAACTTTATCAACAACCTTGTAAAAAAAAATGAAAGACAAGGGTGCCTGGGTAGCTCTCAGTCGGTTAAACACCTGACTCTCGGTTTCAACTCAGGTCATGATCTCACAGTTTCCTGAGTTCAAGTCTTAAGTCTGGCCCTGCACTGGCAGCTCTGAGCCTGCTTGGGACCCTCTCTCTCCCCCTCTCTCTCTGCCCCTCCCCCACTCATACTGTCTCTGTCTCTCTCAAAATAAATAAAATAAACTTAAAAAAAACCCTAAAGATACAAACTTTGCTATAAAGTTATGGGGGTGGGGTACAGAATAGAGATAGCTGACTGAAATAAGCACTTTCAGGATATTTCACAAAAATCTGCCTGAATGCTTCCAAAAAGATCAGAATTAGATGATAAACAGAGATTCAGAAATGTCTTTGCTACTAATGGATATAGTTTTGTTTTCTGGTTTGTTTGTTTTTTATCTTTGAGTCTCTGTGTATCTCGATGCTCAATCCAATTATCTTTCAAAGACCAAATTAGGGATGTCACTGCTTAGGGTATTGTCCATCTCTTTTTTAAAAATCTATGTTTCCTTGATCTGTCAAAGACCTAACTGGCCATAATTTTAGCTAGAGATGGAGGAGGAGAATTTCCCAGGTGCTCTCAATCCTTTTCAAAAAGCAAATTTTGGACGAGAGGTTAGTAATTACAATCAAATTTATACAATAGTTCAACATTAGCTCCTAAATGGGAGTTGGAGGGGCAAAGCCTATTTACTTACTACTCAAAATTGGCTTCTCTCTATAAGCATTTCCTGAGCGACTAGACTACAAAATACACGCTGTGCCGCCAAGAGGGTAGAAGTGGGAACTGAGGCTGGACAAAGAGCTGGAGTCCCGATCATAGACACCTACGCCATGCTGCCAAATTGGCAGTCAGGGCCACCAAAAAGGAATTTTCAGCTGGAAAGTGAGATGCTCCAATTTCCATGTTAGAAATTACAGTCAAGTAGCAATGTGGAGGGTATGATGGAGAGGAGAAAACCTGAAAACAATTGCAATGACCCCAAATGGCAGAGAAGATGGTGCAGACTAAAAGATACTCAAGAAATAGAATTTCCAGAACTCCGTTTTTGGTTAGAGTGGGGAGGAAAGGAAAGCAGTGACAGAAGGGACGAGTTTAGGAAATTTCCTAGATTTCTTGGACCAACTGTCTAGATGGTACTGCCATTAACAAAAACGGAGCACACAAGGGAAGGGCATGCCAGCTGAGGGGACCAAGACAATCTGTGATGTTCAAGACTGTCCAGTACACAACTAAATATATGAAATCCAAAAATTCAAGTCTACTACAACTTCCCAGTACATTTTTTAAACACAGAACTCTTTGGGTCCCAGTTGAGGCGATTCATCTTTATTTGCTTGACAGATTTTATCACATGCTTCCCAGATGCAGGGCACTCCACTGAGGGTTCAATGAGGCTTCTGTACATGGTGGAAAGAGCTCTAGACTCAGAGTCAAGACTCAGAATATAAATATTGGCTTTGCATCTTCTCTGTGATCTCCAGCACTTGCCCACTCTGATCTTTTGTAAAATGCACTGGAGTTCTTCTACCCAGCACTGCTGGGAGGATTAAATGAGATAATTGCATGGAAAGGAATAACATGATACCAGACACTTTGTAGGTGATCAGTAAAAGCTCGAAGAATGCAACCTCTGTCATTCTCTATACTCAGAGAGCTCATGAGCTCGTGGGGAAGATGACGTATGTAACATAAAAATGCTATAATACACCGTAAAGATAATGGACACCTCTACAGAGATATAAAGTGATGGGCCATCAAAGGAGGGAGAGACCACCTATAGAAAAGGGTAGGATATAGACATGCAGACAGAGAGACAGCAGGGCAATCTAAATAGTAGGGAAAGACAGAATAGCATAAGCATGGGCTTCTGGTCAGAGAAGCTGGCTTTATATTAAGGCTCTGGCACTCACTAGCTGTGTGACTTTGGACAAAATAATGAATCTGAAGGAGAATAAGAGCAACTATCTTTCAGTCACCATGACGATTTTATGAGACACAATGTGTAAGATTCTTAGCACAGGGCACATGTCAGCTAGCATCATACTTAGCAGAAACAGAGGCAGAAATTAAGGGAAGGTCAATTTGACTAGTGCCTGGTTCACAATGCTGAGTAGTGGGCATAAAATTAAAAACAGACTATAAATGTTTAAAAAAAGAGAGACAGAATTGTGGACTTTACAGGCAAGAAGTGCCACTGATGGTCTTAGAGCAGGAAAGGAAGATGTATGTCCTTTATCTTTCCAAATATCTGACTTTACATTTACAATATAAGGAACTTTAATTATAAAATTATCTGCTTTCAACCCCATGCCTGACTACACACAAGTTTCCAACGACATATAGAGATTGAAAGGACTAATTTTAGACCCGCTTAAAAAATAAAAATAGGGGCGCCTGGGTGGCGCAGTCGGTTAAGCGTCCGACTTCAGCCAGGTCACGATCTCGCGGTCCGTGAGTTCGAGCCCCGCGTCAGGCTCTGGGCTGATGGCTCAGAGCCTGGAGCCTGTTTCCGATTCTGTGTCTCCCTCTCTCTCTGCCCCTCCCCCGTTCATGCTCTGTCTCTCTCTGTCCCAACAATAAATAAAAAAAAAAAACGTTGAAAAAAAAAAAATTAAAAAAAATAAATAAATAAAAATAAAAAACAAAAACCTGCCTGAAATTCCTATAGTATGTCCCTGTACATATTTTTTTTAACTCTGTGTGTGTGTGTGTGTGTGTGTGTGTGTGTCCTGTATCACTAAAAAAATAGAAAACCCTTGGGCCATGGCGGCCTCAGATACCAGTACAGTATTTGAAAAATAAGACCGAGAGAATATTTACTGATGTTTTCAATAATTTTTCTTTTTATTAATCATAAGTGCAATACACTGGTGCTGATACGAGAAACACTGATTAATTTTTCCATATAACACATGTATTTAAAATACATGTATTTATATATGCATATATATATAGAATTCTCATGTTTATCTTCTATCAGTATGACTAATCTGAAACATTTTTTATAATTATCACACTCATATTCTTTTTACAGCATGTTTTCCTCCAAATCTTAAACCCTTTTCACTCTTCTTTTGCCGTTGAACTCCCACTGAAGTTAAAAATAATCAAATTTCCAATTCAGATATGCATAGCACTTTTCTTCCAAGGAGCTTAGGTTGTTTTATAATTAGTCTCAAGTTTATTAAGTCCTGTGAGATAGTAGGTATAAAATACTATATAACCTCACTGTCCTGTAAATAGTCTTCTTAAATGTTCACTGCAGAAGAGTACTGACATTGAGGAGGTCATGTTTTTTTATGTTATTCAAATATTAACCTGGATTTTCTCCATCCATCTACTCTGTATCACAGCAGTTGTTAACTATAAATACACCAGCAAGTCATTTTTTCCAACCATTTATTGAGTGCCTACCATTAGCCAGACACCATGAAAGGCTAGAGAGAAATGGACTAAAAGAGAAATAAATCTGTGTACCTGCCTTTAAGGAATTCTCAGTTAAGTGGAGAAGACCCATTCTCGGTTGATAGTACAGACTACTTACAAACCAGACTGGCCGAAGGTCTTTAGGAGCCTCGCAGAGGGAGAAATAGGGAAAAATTTTACTCCTAAATCCCAATTCCAGGATCTATAGATTACTCCCAAAATATGTGCCAAAAATGTTCAGACCCACCTGTGCACTTAAAATTTCCTAAAGTAAGTTGTTTTTCCTGGCCTTTTTTTTTTTTTTTTGCTGCTGCACCTTGATTGCCCCACCCTGGTTCCTAAAGCAAACAAAGCCTTCCACCCAGGAACAAATTCCACACTGTGACATTTAACTAGAACTCCACTGCTTACTAGTAAACAGTTACGAGTAAATTTTTTTTCACTTTTTTAATGTTTATTTTTTTTTGAGAGAGAGACAGAGCGTGAGCAGGGGAGGAACAGACAGAGAGGGAGACACAGAATCTGAAGCAGGCTCCAGGCTCTAAGCTGTCAGCACAGAGTCCGACGTGGAGCTCGAACTCGTGAACTGCAAGAGATCACGGCTTGAACTGAAGTTGGACGCCTAAAAGACTACGCCACCCAGGCGCCCCAACTTATGAGTAAATATTAAGTTTGCAACCAGATACTAAAGATTTTAGGCATTTCACCTTTGTATCTCAGAGCCCAGCTCAATATCTGGCAGAGTAGACAGAATATGAATGATTGTTGACTTAACTGAATGAATCACAAGGTCTCTATTCTGCAATAATAATGCACCCACTCACCAGAAAAGTCAAGACATTTTGGAACTTCAAGAGCTACTGTCACTCCTAATAATTGGAAGTCATATGAATCTTACAACCTGTCTTTTTTCACTTAACATTCTAGCAGAAGTGTTTTCTCATTTAATCAAAAATTCTCACCATGTGTCACTTTAGAAACTAGATAAATATTGCATGACTGTGTCATAATTTTTCTAACCATTCCCATTTGCTGGAATAGCCCAAAGGTCCTTTTTATTTTCATTTTATGAATAATATTATGGTGAACATCTTTGGGCATAAAGGTCTGTATGGATTTCTGATTACTCTTTGAACAGGGATCTCAAAGTAAAATTAAAAGGTCATATATTTGGGGTGCCTGGGTGGCTCAGTTGGTTAAGCATCCAACTCTTGATTTCGGCTCAGGTCATGATCTCACAGTTTGTGGGATCCAGCCCTGCGATGGGCTCTGTACTTGTGCTCACAGCACAGATCCTGCTTGGGATTCTTTTGCCCTCTCTCTCTCTCTGCCCCTCCCCCCCCCAAAATAAATAAATAAGCTTAAAAATAAAGAAAAGGTCATATATTTAAAGTTCTTATGATGTACTGACAAACTGCTTTTAAACAAAACTTAAATTCATTCTGACTGCAGGACTACAGTACTAGCTTCACTGTACCTTCCCCAGGCTTAAACATTCTGAATTTTTTTACATCAATGCTCACGTACGAACTTAAACACATCTGACAAATAAATGCAAGTAATCCCTTATGCATTTAACAGTTTCAAAACAAGAGGACCTTAGGGGCGCCTGGGTGGCTCAGTCAGGTTAAGTGTCCAACTCTTGGTTTCAGCTCAGGTTATGATCTCACGGTTTCGTGAGTTCGAGCCCTGCACTGGGCTGTGTGCTGACAGCATGGAACCTGCTTGGGATTCTCTCTCTCTCTCTCTCTCTCTCTCTCTCTCTCTCTCTGCCCCCTACCCCACTTGTGCTCGGTCTCTCTCAAATAAATAAATAAACTTAAAAAAATATTTTTAAAAAATTTTATCAAAGCAAGAAGACCCTGAAAAGACTTGAGAATGCATTACAAGATAAGCTATTTAGATAGGGGCTTACCATGGAAAATGATGCTGCATTTATTCTTAGAATCTACAGATAGGGGCACCTGGGTTGCTCAGTTGGGTGAGCGTCTGACTTCGGCTCAGGTCATAATCTTGAGGTTCATGAGTTCAAGCCCCATATCAGGCTCACTGCTGTCAGCCTATCAGCACAGAGACTGCTTCAGATCTTCTGTCCCTCTCTCTCTGCCCCTCACCCCTTTGCACTCTCCCAAAAATAAATAAATATATTTTTTTTAATCCAGACATCTTTTATCTTTACCAGTAATCTTCTCAAAGGCAAATTTAGAGTCTTTCATTTGTCAATATTCATATTACATTAAATTCTGGGGCTTGCTTTTCACTCTTAGACTCAACAACATAATAAAATGCATGCATTTTTTAAATTAGAAAGCACTTTACCCTAAACGTCAATACTGACCAAACCACTAACACCTCCCTAAAGAACTCAAGGACTTCCAGAAAGTTCTCTTCCTCAGGGTTTGTTGTTTTGTTTTTTCTTTTTAACTTCATTGTTCTTTATCATTCTGAGTTAAGGATTATGCTACATGACCTTTCAGAGAACAGACTTTGTCATAACAAAACCCATTGGTGCATTATACTGCCACTCTATTCTACGAACATATGAAAACAGATGGAATGAGTCTGGGATTTCATTTCATTTCAAGTTCTACTATATATTTTTTTCTAACCTTAACCATCCCTAAAAATGTCCCTCTTCAAAAAAAGAAAAAAAGAGAGAGACTGCAAACCCCTTGCTCATAATTAAAATTCTCCAATGAATAATGCTATCTCTACGACTCCAAGTTGTTGTAAGAATTAAATGAGATAATACATGTGAAAAACACTCTCAAGAACTACAGAACCTCCTTTCCTCGACTTTTTTGACCAGGATCTAGAACTCTGAACATCAACTTCTAGAAAAAGAAAAAATAGCATATAACTTAATGTAACTCAAAATAAAGCAAGCTCAAAGCTCACTTCCTCACCATATGACCTAAAGACAACACTGGCATTTGCAGTAGGCTGATCTCCTTAATACACACACACAAAACACACATGTGTATATACAGACATATGTACAAACACTCCACCATTAAAAGACATAAGCGTTTCAAACAATTTCCATAGGAGCAATTGACACCACTAGGGAAAAACAAAAACAAAAAACAAAAAACAAAAAACCACCAAAAGCTAAAAAAATAATTGCGCTGCCACTAGAAGAGTGAATGGCAGGCCTTGGGATTTCACACGATAATAAAACTTCAAACACATTTTGCAGGCTGACATAGAGTAACTGACTTTTTATTTTGCCAAACAAAGATATTTAGGAAAGAAAAAAACTAGAACCATTAATACTATTTTACCACTTTACCACTTACTTCCTTAAAGTTGAATAACCTCAGCTTTAATTAAAATTGAGTACATGGCCGGAATTTTTCTAACCCCATACAAAATGTCTCGGAACAGAACTTGGGAATAATTTTAATCTAGTCTATCCTGGACTTAAGGACACCAGCATCCCCTCCACATTTCTATTTCTCATCTATACTTCCCTTGTGCTACTTCTTTTTGTCTGAGACCCTGTCTGCCAACAGGGCGGTCACCTATCCAGGATTCAACACTTCAGACACCAAGGTCAAGGCACACTTTGATTGAGGGACACCACGCCCATAGATGGACAGCAAATCTCTGACGGTGAGATCATCCTTAAATTTTCCTGCCCTAATTGTCTTGGTTAACCCATTTCCAAAAGTGAAGGTTTTTCTCTTTTGAATACAAAGGTGGAGAAGGATAAGGAAGAAAGATAAAATGAGCGTAAATAATAATAATATAATGAACCCACCTACCGAATTTAATCCTTGTTCAGAAGTCGGTTCTTTTCAGAAAATAAAGAAATAATACACAGAATTTCCATGTGAAAACAATAATCTTCTAGTAGCTGCAGAAATGCATTTTATCTGTCTCTTTTGTGAAAATCCTAAAATATCCAAATAACTTTTTTAAATCATAAGTTATAAAAGATGACTAATATTTTTAAAAATGTTTTCTTTTCTGTGAAACTCTCCTTTCAGATTTTGCATGATATTAAAGAGTTGGAAGAGATGTCACAAGTACAAAAACTGACAAAAGGAGAATGTTCTGGGGAACAAACTACTAATTCTCAAATTAGCACTAATAGGCTAACTCCTCCATGTGTTTTGTACGTATATTCATGAAAGCACAGAGTTTCTCCTGCTTTAGATTTTTTAAATACTCCTTTAAGTAAAAGACTCTCAAAATCTGGGGTGCCTGGGTGGCTCAGTTAAGCATCCAACTCGATTTCAGCTCAGATCATGATCTCACGGTTCATGAGATCAAATCCTGTGTCAGGCTCTGCACTGACAGCATGGAGTCTGCTTGGGATTCTCTGTCTCCCTGTCTCTCTGCCCCTCCCCTGCTCTCTCTTGCTCTCTCTTTTTCAAAATAAATAAATAAACACGAAAAAAACCCTGTCAATATCTAAACCCACAAGTACTATCATAGATCAAAACACTCAGTGACTTAGGCTTACTTCTAATTGAATATAAGAAAACATATCTTCTGGTTTGAAAATATGAATGCTTACACTTCTCTTGAGCATGAGAAAGAGTCATTGCATAGTTTTCCAAAATCAGAAACAAGATCAGTAGATAACGTTTTCCTCAGCTCCAGCTACTGTACGTTCCCAAAGAAGACCATGACACAGGATGAGTCCCACTTGACCTTTTCTCCTAGCACGCTCTCCCAACATCCACAAATGGGCTAGATTTCCAGCGACCTTAATCAAGGTCTCAAATGACTCAAGTCACACTGAGATCAGCATTCTTCACTATGAAAACCTGGACTAGCCTTGAATCTTGATATACCTGAATCTTGATATCCTTGGTAGTTTTATTTATTTTGAAAATGCTTTCAAAATAGTGCTAGGACTTCTTTGAAAAATTTTTCAGAAAATATAGCATTCCTATTTTGTTTAAAAATTTAGTCTCAATAATCAATAACGATCACAATGGTTTTTATAATGTATCTCCCCCTTTTTGGCTTAATTTATGGTAGTCTGGGGTTTTGTTTATATGTCTTCTTTCTTTCTATCTTTCTTTCTTTCCTTCTTTTTTTTTTCTTTCTTTCCTTCTTTCTTCCAACTTAATTGAACTACATACCATCCTATATGGATATTTGTGGTGAAAACCTGAATCAGGAAATTATGGTAGAACTCCTTTCCCTCAAAAATATGATACAGATACAAAGTGAAACAAGAACATATTATCAAATTTACATAACCAAGGGTCTCTAAATGATACAAAAATTTTCAAACTTCATATGATCCAAAAGAAAAATGGATACCAGAGAGCACCCTGGAACAGCTGACTATCAGTCTATTACACATAATTGTACCCCAATGTAGTCAGTAACGGTATTTCCCTCTCCTGCTGAATAATTCCCTCCCTTCCACTGCTGCTCAGATCCCATGACTAGTCCTTCTTTCATTCAACATGTGCCAGGCATTGTTCTAAGGAACAATGGTGAGCGGTAGGAGTGATGGTTCCTGCCCAATGGAGCTGATGTCTGGTGGGAGAGGCATGTTCTTCACCCAGCCTTGATCCTCTCAACACCAATAGACAGCAGAGTGCCTGCCTGGGGCAATGCTCTTTTGTAGGTCCACTGCTAACATTTGCAAGGTTCAGGGCAAGTATACAAATGGAAGCTGACCTCCATATGTCTAAATATTTAAAGGCTATAAATTTAACTAATAAATATGTTTTATTCTCCTACTCTGATCCTCATAATGGCCTGAAAGGTCAGGGTGGAACTGAGAATTCAAACCAAAATGTGGGGGTCTGGAGGTACAAGATACCCTTCTCTATCTATCCCAGCTCCATCCAGCAAAGGGGCCTCATCTGTGCATACTTGTGGGCACTTAAGCCAGCTCATCAAACTCCATTCACACTACCTGCAAATAGGTACCTCTAAACACTCCTTGGGTTTGCACCCTGGCTTCCCTATGCGTCCTCAGTAAGAAACCCCATGAAGAGGCCCAAGCAGTCCCCAGAAGCAGGCTTAGGGCTTTGGGGAAGGGAAATGTACCCAGAGTGCCCAGATGGTGTTCCAGAAGGCAGGACACAGGCTCCAGGTGGGCATATTCACTTAGCCCTGTGGACTCCTTGCCCTACAGGGAGGGGTAGAAAGGGGGGCCAAAGGAATGGCCTCTCACCCAGTGCAAAGGGCATTAGTGTGGTCTGTACAGAAGCAGATTATACTTTTCAGAATCAGTCAAGAGCAGCATTGAGCAACAGGGTAAGAGGAGTCAAGGGCAAGGAAAAAACAACATACTACCCTGATGCCAACAGGTAATCTCCACCACCCCAAGGGAGGAACCCTTGCATTCCTCCACCCAGATTGCCAACAGCAGCAGAGGGAGGGGAAAAGGAGCGGCCAGGTACTCTGCTGTTGCGGGAGTGCTGTCTCCCTATAAAGGCCAAGTTGAGTACACAGCCTGGAAGACTCAGGTAAAGAGAAAGGAAACAAGAAGGAAGATGGAAGGGAACTGATATTTATTAAGACTCTGCTGAAGGCCAGCTCTACCCACCTCAGAAATACAGAAAGGCAAACAAACAAATAAAAACTCCAACATAAGCAGCAGTGTTTAAAAAGTTGTCTAGGGGCGCCTGGGTGGCTCAGTCAGTTGAGCACCTGACTTTGGGTCAGGTCATGATCTCGCAGTTCGTGAATTCGAGCCCTGTATCGGACTCTGTGCTGACAGCTCAGATCCTGGAGCCTGCTTCAGATTCTGTGTCTCCTTCTCTCTCTCTCTCTCTCTCTCTCTCTCTCTCTCTCTGCCCCTCCCCCACTTGCACTTGTGTGTGTGTCTCAAAAATAAACATTAAAAAAAGTTGTTTATTAAATTATACCAAAATTTTTAACTTTTTCTTTATTTATTTTCAGAGGGAGAATGTGAGCAGGGGAGGGACAGAGAGAGGGAGACAAAGAATCCCAAGCAGGCTCTGAGCTGTCAGCTCAGAAACGGACGCAGGGCTCGATCCCACATACCAGAGATCATGACTTGAGCCACGATCAAGAGTCAGACACCTAACCAATTGAGCTGCTCAGGCGCCCCTACCAAAAAAAAAAAATTTAAGTACCTTTCCCACCACCAGCTTTGCTCTGCTGTTTGTGAGCCTTCTATGTCAGAGCCATCAACTCAGCAACTGCCACTGTTAAAATAATCATAGATGCTTCTAATTTGGGAGCATCCCATACTTGCTTTATTCACAAATGGCAAAGGCATGCAATGAATGCCTGGCTAACCAGTGGTGCCAGGACTCTGGTACACCCAACCTTCAATCATAGAGATGCAGTACATACTCTCCTGGGCTCACCTGCTAGATGCCTCCACCTGACTAATTCCCCTCTCGGTCCCTCTGAGTCAGAGACACCTGGCAAGTTGTCTCACGTGCCCATCACAACAGTTAACCCTCCCTTCTCTCCTTTATCCACTGGGCAAAGGCTATGGGCTTTAGAGAAATACTTACCAGGTCCATGCCAGCCCAGAGGCCCATAAACCTCTCCATTAAGTTACATTCTACATCATGTTATACTTCCATCTCTAGTGTAATTCTCCCCTTCTTCCTCCACACCAGCCCTCACCCTCACAAGAATTCAAGTCCCCTCCCATCTGTTCTTCTGACGTATCTCTTTTATTCGACTTGACTTATTGGTTTACTCGTGAGTTCTTTAGAACAGAGCATGTATGATCAAACCTTATATATCACGCACTAAGACAGGAGGGAAGGACTTTTTGAACATGCCTTCCATGTTCAGAAACCATGTTTAAAGCTTTACAACCATTATTACTACCCACATGTTTATCCACTGAGCTCAGAAAAATTAAGCAAGTGACTCAAGATGACAAACCTAGGAAATGTGTGAACACCCAACAGAGTTCTCCCTGTACCTGTGAAACTCCAAAGCTACTCTTCCCACTGAATTGGCTTCCTACTTGATGAATGGCCAACTCTAGACATTCTTGTGTATTATTTGGCTACATGGGGCCTCAAATAGCCTTCAAGGGCTGACCCACAATAATAAGAGTAAAATACTGTATTAACCAGACTTTATAGTTTAAAAAAAACTTTAAAAAATAATTTTTAAACACTAAGACAGCAGAAAGAATTAATAAGGATAAAAACAGCAATTAATGAAAGAGAAAACAAAGAAACTAACTTGATGAATAAACCAAAAGATGATACTGTGAAAGGACCAAGAGAGGAGACAAATCAGAGGCCACACTCATTTTTAAAAAGAAGGAAAACACAAATAAACAGTGTTACAGATGAGAAAGAGGACACAGCTGCTAAAACGGTATTAAGAGAATAATACATTTATGACAATAAATTTGAAACTCTAAACCAAGTGGATAACTTTCTAGGAAAATATAAATATATCAAATCATTCAATGAATATTTACTGAAGCCTTTCTATATGCCAAGTACTAGGGCTATCACAATCAAACAGGTGAAGTCCCTCTGTTGTGGAGCTTTCCTTTGGGGGTTAGAATCGAAGGACAGACAAAAGTAAATACATAGCATGTCATATGGTAATACACGCCACGAAGAACAAAGATGGTTGTCAGCGGGAGACAAGGAAGGAGGAACAACTTTCAAAGCTGTGGTCAGAGAAAGAATGGAGCCATGTGGATCAAAGGGAAAGGGAACTGGAGTGTATTCGGCTTGCTCAAGTACAGTTAGGAGTAAATGTGTAACATGAACTGGTGTATACTTTAAAAGAAGCATTCAAGAGATGCCTGGTTAGCTCAGTGAGTTGGATGTCCAATATTGATTTCAGCCCAAGTGATGATCCCAGAGTCATGAGATGGAGCCTCACACTGGGCTCCACATTGAGCATGGAGTCTGCTCATGTTTTCTTGCTCTCTAAAATTTAAATAAATAAATAAATAAATAAATAAATAAATAAATAAAGCAAGTTTTCAAGGTCAAAATAAGACCAAAAAGAGGTGAAAACACTACACAGAACAATAATTACATGAGAAACTATAAAAACCATTTTAAAAACAAATAATCCCATTTATGACTGCACCAAAAATAATAAAATACCTAGGAATAAACTTAACCAAAAAGGTGAAAGACCTATACTTTCAAAACTATAAAACACTGATGATAGGAATTCAAGGTGACACAAAAAAATGGAAAGATATTCCATGCTCACGGGTTGGAAGAAAAAATATTGTTAAAATATCTATAATACTCAAAGCAATCTATAGATTTGAAGCAATCCCTATCAAAATACCAATGGCATTTTTCCCAGAACTAGAACAAAGAAACTTAAAATATGTATGAAAACACAAAAGGCCTCAAATAGCCAAAGTAATCTTGGAAAAAAAAAAAAAAAAACAGGAAGTATCACAATTCCAGACTTCAAGTTATATGACAAAGCTGTAGTAATCAAAGCAGTATAGTACTGGCATAAAAATAGACATATAGATCAATGTAAAAGAATAGAAAACGCAGACATAAACCCACATTTATATGGTCAATTAATCTTCCACAAAGGAGGATAGAATATACAACAGGAAAAAGACAGTCTCTTCAGTAAATGGTGTTGGGAAAATGGACAGCTACGTGCAAAAGAATGAAACTGGACCACTTTCTTACACCATATATAAAAATGAACTCAAAATGGATTAACGACCTAAATGTGAGACCTGAAGCCATAAAAATCTTAGAAGAGAGCCCATGCAGTAATTTCTCTGACATTGGCCACACAGCAACATATTTCTAGATTTATCTCCTAGGGCAATGGAAATAAAGGCAAAAATAAACTACTGGGACTACATCAAAGTAAAAAGCTTCTGCACAGCAAAGGAAACAATCAACAAAACTAAAAGGCAACCTACAGAATGGGAGATATTTGCAAATGACATATCCGATAAAGGTTGGTACTAATGTATATAAAGAATGTGTACAACTCAACACCCAAAGTACAACTAATCCAATTAAAAATGGTCAGAAGATATGAACAGACATTTCTCCAAAGAAGACATACAGATGGCCACTGACACATGAAAAGATGCTCAACATCACTCATCATCAGGGAAATTTAAATCAAAACCACAATGAGATATCACCTCACATCTGTCAGAATGGCTAAAACCAAAAACAGAAGAAACAACATGTATTGGCAACATGTGTAGCAAAAGGAACCCCTGTGTACTGTTGATGGGAATGCAAACTGGTGCAGCAACTGTGGAAAACAGTAGGGAGGTTCCTCAAAAAGTTAAAAATAGGGGCGCCTGGGTGGCTCGGTTGGTTAAGCCTCCGACTTCAACTCAGGTCACGATCTCGGGGTCCGTGAGTTCGAGCCCCGCGTTGGGCTCTGGGCTGACGGCTCGGAGCCTGGAACCTGCTTCCGATTCTGTGTCTCCCTCTCTCAGCCCCTCCCCCGTTCATGCTCTGCCTCTCTCTGTCTCAAAAATAAATAAACGTTAAAAAAAAAAATTAAATAAATAAATAAATAAATAAATAAATAAAAGTTAAAAATAGAACTACCCTATGATCTAATAATCGTACTACGGGGGTATTTACCCAAAAAAATACAAAAACACAAAAGGATACATGCACCTTATGTTTACTGCAGCATTATTTACAATAGCCAAATTATGGAAGTAGCCCAAGTGTCCACTGATCAATGAATGGATAAAGAAGATGTGGTATATACACACAATGGACTATTATTCAGCCAGGAAAAAGAATGAAATCTTGCCATTTACAACAACATGGATGGAGCTAGACAGTATAATGGTAAGTGAATAAGTCAGTCAGAGAAAGACAAATATGAGATGATTTTACTCATGTAGAATTTAAGAAACAAAACAAATTAGCAACGGAGAAAAAAGGGGAGGGGGCAAACTATGAAACAGACTCTTAGACTATAGAGAACAAACTGATGGTTACCAGAGGGGGGTGGGTGGAGGGATGGGTGAAATAGGTGATGAGGATTAAAGAGTACACTTTATCATGATGGGCACTGAGTAGTAATGTATAGAATGGTTTAATCACTATATTGTATACCTGAAATTAATATAAAACTGTATGCTAACTATACTGGAATTAAAATTAAAAACTAAATAAAACAAAACAAAAACAACAGAAAACAGCTCTAAAATAAAATGGGCCCAGATAGCTTTAAAGGTAAATTCCACCAAGCCTTTGAAGAACTGATAACCCCTATGTGAAAAGCTTCAGAACATTAATGAGGCTCACAGAATATGGAAAACAAACTAGATATAGATAGATAGATAGATAGATAGATAGATAATCTCTCCTACTCACCTCCACCCATTTATCTAGCAAATACACACACACACACACACACACACTTTAAAGGCCTATGTGCCTCAAACCATCTTCACAATTTTTAACATATCCAGAAACCACCAATAGTACATATAAATATTATTAATGTTCATTTAAATTGACTGGCTATTCTAAAAGATAAATTTTTATCACTGTCAAGAATGAAAAACAGTATCACTTGTCAAAATTAATTGAATAATTACATACATATTACAATTTTTGAAATATTTATCTGCATACTACCTAAGAGTAGATTACATTCTCCCAGTACTTGGTACTGGCATATGGACCATATTTGAAGAAATACTAACATAGGTCAAACTTACTTATGAATGACTCTATGTATAAAAAATTTTAAATATAATATTAGAAAATCTAATACAAAAAATTCTTTTAAAGAACAATATATCATGACCCATCAGGTTTTACTCCAGAAATAATTATATATAATTAATATACATATATATTATATATAAGTAATATATATACACACATATATTAATAAAGACACATGTAGACTACAAATTAAAGACAATTCATTAACTTTTTTGAAGTAAGTAGTACCTAACTTATAGACAGAAAAACAGGCTGAGGACTGTTAGATAATATGTCCAAGGTCTTAGACATCATACATTTAGAGCAGGGATTCTCCACCAGGGACAATTTTGCCTCCCAGGGAACATTTCTCATTGTCATGACTGGATGACTGCTACTGGCAACCAGGTCAGAGGTCAGAAATGCTGTTACATCTCTTACAATGAAATACAGGACAATCCTGCAGGACAAAAAAACAGGTCTAAAATGTCAATAATGGCAAGGTTGAGAAACCCTGGCTTAGACAAAATGCAACATCTAATTCCAAATCGGATTCTGGGTCCAGGGCTCTTTCACTGTTACCATGCACCCCTATCACTGAATTAAAACTTTATTTCTATGGAAAAATGCATTTTGAATTCCAAACAACCAACTCTAAAACTTACCTAAACACTATACCTAACTAAAGAGTCATAATTAAGAGAAAGGACATTCACCCCACAGGGAGTCTTCTTTCCCTAGTGGAGCTACAGGCAAGAAAAGTTAACAAATTCCTTCTACCACCAGGCAATGGACAGAAGGTTTAAGAGCAGTTGACCAAAATCTCTGTCCAGCTATTCTTCTCTGACATTAACATTTCTCTTTGACTCCAATATGCTCTGGAAACCTAGGTCCATTGTTTTAAACGGGCCTGGGAAATTTTGTAATTGGCTAGTGTTTGTTAAATATTGTTAGCTTACGTCATTTATACAATAGGTATTAAGAGAAAAAAAAACAGACTACTTTAAACAAGTATTTTTACCTTTCTGCAACTGTCTAGAAGTGTACTGCTTTCTGAAAGATGGAAAGAGACATAAATATGTTACTTTACTTTTCTTCAGTTAACTCTCATGACCTACTTCTAACCTGTTTTCTACTCCTGTACTCCGACTGCAGAGAGGAGAAAAGACAGTTAATAAGCCACCTGTGTCAAACAGAGAAGCTTGAGTCCATCAATCTCTGGGTGTATTCGAGACAAACAAGCCAAATATTTCCACCCTTCCCAGTGGTGCAACTAAAATATAAATTAGAAAACCAAACCAGTAAACTTTTTTTTCAAGATTACAATCGAAGAGCCTGCAGAAGAAACCTACTGGGTTCTCACTGCAGCTGGTGCACATCAAATGTTTGACTTTCAACATACATGGATTATAAAAAAGCATCAGTGTGTACAGAGGGATGTGTGTAGGATGAGTAGGTGGGGGTATAATAAGAAAGAACAGTATTTTGGTTCTTCAGCAGATTTAATTCCTTCATCCCAACCTCCCACTACTATTTCTGAGAATATGCAAATTATCCCAGAATGTGCCTGTCAGACCAACTGTCCCCACTCTGCCTCTTTGCCCTCCATCCCCTCATCCCCCAATGGCATCTTAGTGGGGGATGATGACTCTTGTTTCTTTCCTTCCCCTCCATTTTGCTCCTCCCTGAAGAGAACTCCATCTTTCCCTATAGGATTTCTTTTTATGAATATTTTAATCTTGAGCTTTCAAACAATCACAATTATCACTCTGTGAAAGATATTTCTACCATAATTAGGACAAAAAATAACTTATTAAATGTTTAAATAAGCTTCCGGGTCAAGAATAAAAATGGTTTAGTAGGACTATAAGATTTTCTTTAAAATGATTCCCTAAATTGCTATACTTCATAATTTGAAAAAACAAAACAAAACAAAACAAAAAAATCCTCCAGCTCTCAACACTAAAGAAGAATTTCAGTAGTTATTTTCCACAAATATAAGGATTATCATTTTTTTTTTTACTTAACCATCTATTTTTTTAATGGTATGATCAAAAGCCCAAAAGACCTTATGGACAAACAGTTCTAATTATTGTGTAGCCTGCAGTTTTAATTAGTATGAAGCTAATTTAATGGTGACTCTTTTCTCCCCTCAGAATTACAACCACAAGCCATCAGTAGTGAGGACCTACCTTCTTGAAAATCTCTAAAAATTAGACACTTAAATCTGATTGATAATAATGTAAAATACAGTAAATAAATTATTTTTGGAAGTATAAAATATCACATTCCTAAATGTGAAATCATGAGCGCCAAAAAAATAATTAATATACTTCTAAACCATCAATCAATATTTCCATTCATTTTCTGAAATAATTCAATCATTCAAATAATTCAAATAGCTCTAAATCAGGATTCACTGGTGACTGCACACTGCATGGGTGCAAATCAATTCCACCACCCACCCTCAAGCCTACTGCGCCAACACCTTCATTTCATCCAGCCATCAACTATGACAATGTCCTGGGTACGCCACACATGGTAGTAGGGGTTAAGAAGTCAGTGGAGAACATGGGGCACCTGGGTGGCTCAGTCGGTTAAGTGTCCGACTTCAGCTCGGGTCATGATCTCACAGTCCATGAGTTCAAGCCCCATGTTAGGATCTGTGCTAACAGCTCAGAGCCTGGAGCCTGCTTGAGATTCTGTGTGTCCCTCTGTCTCTGCACCTGTCCTGCTCACATTCTGTGTGTGTGTGTGTGTGTGTGTGTGTGTGTGTGTGTGTGTGTGTCTTAAGAAACAAATAACTATTTTTAAAAATTAAAAAAAAAAGAATTCAGTGGTGAACAAAGCAGAGATGGTCCATCATAGAGCATACAGTTTTGGATTAAATAAGTAAGCATATAAATAAGTATATGTTTACAAACTATGGTAAGTGCAGTTAAGGAAACAAACAGTGCTATCAAGAATATTCCAGAATAAGGGATATACAAAGGCAAAACCAGAGGTATTGTAAGGTTAGCACTACATGAGAAAAAAATGTGTAATCCAAAGGACAGAGCCGTAAGAGGCAAGCAGATAGAGGTTGATAGATAGAGGTTTCTAGAAAGGCTAATAGGAAAGCAGGGGCAGAGTTAGGTAGAAGACAAGGTAAAGAGAACAGCAACCATTCAGAGCAAGGTCTGAGAATCAAGGCAACAGGAGTATGACATCACTAGTGGGACAACCTGATGGATTCTCTTTTAGATGGTGACCCTCAACACAGCCTGCTCCCTAGATGGTGACTCTCAACACAGCCTGCTCCCTAGACACTCAGACATTACTCTGGACCGGAGGTGACAAACTCCAATGTCCACAGTGGGTGGGCAGGTAAGGAAAATTAATGAAGCAGCTATATGCACCCTGTATGAAAGGTGGGGACTGTGGAGACCTTGCACTGACTGAGGTCACCTAGAGATGCAGGCCCCACAAGGGGCCAAATATTAGGGTTTTTTAAAGATATAGAGAGGGGTGCCTGGGTGGCTCTGTTGGGTAAGTGTCCGACTTTGGCTCAGGTCATGATCTCGCAGTCCGTGAGTTCGAGCCCCACCCCAGGCTCTGTGCTGACAGCTCGGAGCCTGGAGCCTGTTTCAGATTCTTTGTCTCCCTCTCTCTCTGACCCTCCCCATTCATGCTCTGTCTCTCTCTTTGTCTCAAAAATAAATAAACGTTAAAAAAAATTTTTTTAATAAAGATATACTAGAAAACTAGATTTTTTTTCATATGACACACCAATTTTTTAAAAACTATAGTGGACCAAATAAATCAAGTTTGGGGGTCACCATTTTATAACTTTCCTTCAATATTTTACCTCTGTTATCTATGTAAAAAAGACTTAACTCTTCAGCTGGTTTTACTTTTTAATATACTACTCATACACTATTTCAGACAAAGAAAACAAAAAGCCATAAGACAATCTACTCCACTGTTATTAAGTAACCCTTATTCTTTAGACCCTTATTCCTTAAGCCTAAAAAAATGTGTATGTATTTTAGTCATGAATAACATTGAATAGGTGTCCATCTTTCTTCAAGAAGCAAGTGATTTACTACAAAATTGTTGAAATTGATTACTGACAAAGGACAGAAGATTAATGTGAAAATAGTAGCCTTACTTGCTTTACTTTGGATAAAAGTTTGAAATGAATATCCTGAGCTTGCAGAAACTGATTTATAAAAATACTTTTTCCATTCTTGTAAACATATCTTCTGTGAGCCTGGCTTCTTTGCTGTGAGTGTTATTAAAACAAAACCTTAAACATTTTGGGTAGACATGCATTGTGAGTAGCATGTCAGCAGTTCAACCTATATTGGATACATCCACAAGCAAGAAGCAAGCCCATTTGGAGAATTAGAAACTATAAATACTGATATACACACAGTTTATATTCAAAGTGTGCATATGGAGATCACTACTTCACTTATAACTACTTGTTTAGTTACAACTGCAGGTCAAGAAAGGTATGAATGCAATAACAATTCTCTAAAGTAACTGCCTACACATATACACATTTTCAAGAAATCTGTGTAATTTTCATAATTATCATTGTCACAGTTTTTCTCTTCTTTCCTATGTTAGGTTTGTTATTTATTGAAATGTCATGTTATCTGTTAAACCTAATTTTAAAAAGTCTACACTTCTATTTTGTATGCACAGTCACTATTTTATTTTTCTAGTAATTCAGAGTACCAGTCCACAATGCATTGGAAATTAAAATTAAAAAAAAAAAAAAAACCTGACCTTCTCCACAGATAATTTGACAAATACTGATCTACCCAAGACTGCTAGAAAACAAGCCAGAGTTATGCAAACAAAGATTTCCCTTGGGCTATATTGTCCAAAAATTCAGGACGTGTTGATTGGTCATAGACAAGGCATTCAATCACACTGAATCAGAGGAAGAAAGATACTGCAAGCTGACCTGTTCAGGAAGGGTCTACATCATTTAGGAAGGATCTGTCAAGCTAGGTATAAGCCATATATCTCATTCCTCATATACCTCGCTACGGGGTAGTACATTATGAAGTCAAGTCATAAACTAAATTCAGCCAAAAGTACTTTAGCAAGCAGGCACCAAACCTGTTTTGTAGCTCAAGGAAGTCCCACTTTCTTAAGGCACTTCCTATTACCACCTAAGATGAAAGACACTCCCAGAGAGACACCAGAAAACCTAGATGGCAGAATGAGCCCTCCTGGGCTTCCCACAGTTCATTCACACAATTCGCAATCATGTCACAGATAAAAAATTGTTCCTAACATCCTTTAAGCTAAGTAAATCCTCTGGCATATATTTCTATAACAATATTTGAAGTTCTGGGGCACCTTAGTGGCTCGGTCGCTTAGGCATCCAACTCTTGATTTTAGCTCAGATCAACTCTCAGGGGTTGTGGGAGTTGGCTCCATGATGAGCATGGACCCTGCTTAAGATTCTCTCTCTCTCTCTATCTCTCTCTCTCTATCTCACCCTCCCTCCCCCCCCTTTGCTCCTCTCTTCCAACTCGCATGCTCTCTCTCTAAAAAAATTAAAAAATTAACAGAAAAACAATATTTGAAGTTCTAAGTATCCAATACCGAAGGTGTTAATTCCTTATTAAGGTGCCTGAAATGATACCAGCCTGTAAGGAGAAAATTAGCCAAGAATCATGCTGTTTATGTTGAAGCGCTTCCAAAGTAAATTACACACATACAATATAAAAATCTTATTCCAATAGTTCTAATGAAATAGTCTCTGTTTAATGATAGGATCCCACCAACAAATCTTCAACACCCGCTCATCTCCCATTCTAACAAAGAGCAGAAATTTGGTTTAGGGCCTCTGGCAAGTATCCATATCCACCTAGAAGTTAATTATGTTGTTTTCATTTGTTTTCATTGTAATGAATGCTAGAGTGACCTTCTCTTAATCATGTAATAATAGTATAGAGCTACCTTTTAAAATAAATTTCCTTCAGTTAAATAAAAAGTAAGTAAATAGAAAATATCAGGTAATCAAGTAGCGCCTGAGTGGCTCAGTCAGTTAAGAAACTGACTCTTGATTTCGATTCAGGTCATGATCTCACAGTTTCGAGAGTTCAAGCCCCAAGATGGGCTTTGCGCTGGGCGTGGAACTTGCTTAAGATTCTCTTTCTCTCTTTCTCTCTGTCTCTCTGTCTCTCTCCCTCTGCTCCTCCCCCACTTGCATACGCATGTTCTCTCAGTCTCAAAAAAAAGAAAAAAAAGAAAATATTATGTAATCAATAGTAGAAGCATATAAGGTAAAAATCTGTGAAAATTGTTCTGTCCTAAGTAATGAACATTGTGAACCACCCCAACCACACCTCCCCACAATTTCAAGATCACCAGTAACTAGGGGAAGCAGCTATTGCTTAAAAAAAAAAAAAAAAAAAAAAGGCCTGGGGCACATAATTTCCCATAATTCTGCCTCAAAGCATCACCCAGGGAATCCTGTGGGGTAACCCATCCTTACTGTAACCCTTTTTCCTTTAACACCACATACAGAGCATGAGGCTTACAATTCAGACTTCCTCTAAAGTTTGTGTCAATCAAATTTTATCCCTATAACAAAGGAAATGGAGGAAGATAATTTTTATATATATTCAGGATAAGATGAACAAAGAATGAAATCCACTGTATTAACACAGCTAGCAAATTGTGGACTTTTTTTCCCTCTTCTTTATTTTCAAAATTTTCTGTAATGTTGTTATAGGCCTTTTATAATCCAAAAATATATGAAAAAAAAATTAAGTGTAATGTTTAAAAAATACACAGAGGCACCTAGATGGGACAGGGGATACTGAAACCAAATTTATAAGACCCATGTGGTGGTAGCTTGCTTTACAAAAGGCTTCTGCGCATGACTGCAGAGAACTCCTTTAAAGAGTTCACGGTAAGAGGCTGTAGGGAGAAAATTAGCCGTAGGATCCTTAATTCCTCTGTGCCATGCACCACCCTTGCCCAATAACTTAAAACCCAGCCTTAGCTCAGTGCCTACTGCCTTCTTGTCTGCCTGGGTGTCCTCCCTGTATCTCTGCCTCTCCCAGACAGGCCTGGGTGGCTCACTCCTCACCAGTCTTCCCACAATGCCTGTCCCACCGCGTCCCATGGTGTTGGCATCTGTCTCCACTACTACTCTGTGCAGTGCCTGAGAACCCAGACATGTCACTTCTCGATGTCCCTAACACCATGTCCAGATCTTAACACACAGAGGAAAACTCAACATGTGCCTGCCTCATGACTGGAACTGATTCAATTTATAAATTAAAAAGGAAAAAAAAGGAAATATGTTGAATATTAATAATAGCTACCATGTATTTCAGTGTTTTACACACGTCATCTGAGTTAATGTAACCTTTGGACCTCTGAGGCATTCATCACCATCCCTGTGCTACAGGTGAGGAAACAAGGCAGGGAGAGGCTACATGACATATCCATGCCCAATCTTAAACTTGAGAAGGTGGTGTGGAGTCAAGACGAAATGCCCCCATTGTGTGAACCTGACTTTCCCCCGTACCCTATTCTACCTTCGCAGGTTTATCAGTAAAACAGACATGCAAAGCCACTATCATCAATTTCTCCCACAATTCCGTATCAGTAACTCAACAACTGTACAAAAAAATAATGATAATAATTCAAAATAAACAGAAAAGAGCATTGGCAGCTTTTATTCAGCTATGACATTAGCATGTTAGTTTATGTTCTGAGGAACATTTGCACATCTTTATACTTCTTGAAAACACAGAAGTGTAAAATTCCATAATGAACTCTACTTAAAAGTAGTAATTTATGCTAGGAAACACTTCGTCTCCTTGCCCCTCAATTCTTGAGTCCAGTCCACTCCTGATGGCAAAAAGGCTAAAGCTTCTCTGAAACACTAAGTCAGAGAAAGATGGATACAGATTCAGACTAAAGTATTTCTTTGTTTCTGGAGGTCACAGAGGTAATTAGATTTAAGGGAAAAATTAACATTTAAGCCAAGAAAATCAGTATGACAGGAATTATGTGAATGTTTACTTTGTATGCTTTTCTATATTTTCTGTATGTCTGACAAGTGAATAAAAGTACTATTTTTTTATAATTAGGGTAGAAAATGTTATAAATTTTTAAAAAGGACTAAGGATCTCCTTTCATCAATAATCTATAGCATACACTTAACTTAAACAGAACTTCAATATAGCCCAAGTGTTAGATTACCTGGAATTTATTTTCAAATACCATAGCAGAGCAATATGAAATGCATGTGTGTGTTAGTTTTTGTCTCCTACCCTAACTGGAACTACACACTATACTGGTGGTCAGCTGATATTTACTCAAAAGAACCACACTCCCAGAGGCAGCTGGCTATCTCTTTCCAACTGATACTGGTGGTTTTGATCACAGGTGTTGTAGATACTAGAGACAAATATTCATTGGTTAAAATTAGTGGTGTTTAAGATGTATAAACTGATCTTTTTCATGAACCTGGTACAAAAGTCTAATGACTAAATGCAATGTAATATTCTAGATTGGATTCTAGAACTGAAAAAGGATATTAATGGAAAAAAGTCTGGAGTATAGTTAATACTGATAATAATAATATTGATTTCTTAGTTTTGATAAATCATGGTAATGTAGAAAGTTAACAGGAGCAGAAATCAGGTAAGAAGTATATGAAAACATTGTATTATCTTCGCAACTTGTCTATAAATCTCAAATGATTGTCAAAAAGTAAAAACCGAGTGAGCATTTAGAATATGGCATTAAACCTGGCACCTGTAATGTGTACCTAGAGAGCACCTGAAAGACTGTTGAGAATTCACAGAGCTCAAAGAACAGGTTATATAGGGTTATTTCGTACCTTCTCTAATAAACATCTTTATATGCAGTGGAATGAAGTCTGAAACTTGCTTTCATTATTATAACCCAGTAAGAAATTACTCCTAATTACTGGAGTTTAGACATAGTCACCAAAACAGATGAGTCTACTGGTTGTGCAGAACCAGATCCATTTGTAATACAATACTCAAAACAGTTGTTCAACTGTAACTTCAAAAGATGAATGTGCATCAATGCCTCATGGATAAGCAGAACAGTTAACATGAGACAGGTAGGTCTGAGGGAATCCTGTCTAGTTAAGATTAATGCTTGGGGCGCCTGGGAGTCTCAGTTGGTTAAGCGTCCGACTTCGGCTCAGGTCACAATCTCACAGTTTGTGATCTCATCAGATTCGGTGCCGACAGCTCGGAGCCTGGAGCCTGCTTCAGATTCTTTGTCTCCCTCTCTCTCTCTGCCCTCTTCCCCTGCTGGCGCTCTGTGTCTCTGCTTCTCAAAAATTAATAAATATTAAAATTAAAAAAGATTAATGTTCAGTTCTCATAAGAGGAAATATGAGTCATAATTATACCATATATAAGACAGAATTATTTATAAAGTCAGAAAAAATACACCATAAACAGGAAGAAGCTAGCTAAAACATAAAACAGTATGGTTTTAGGATACATCAAAGAAAGTATGTGTTTTCAGCTTGGGACAAGCTTCCCATGCATTCCTTAATGTTTCTCATATCCTTACCCAATGGCTATGTGGCATAGGAATATACTGGAATATACTGAAAAGGGTTCAAACAAAAAGGAGAACATCATTTCATTTAACCTTCACAACAGCCTAATATTGGTGATGAAGGTAACAGCGACTGTACTGGTGGTGCTATCTTTATATCCACCTATATTTCCAGATCATTTGGGCCATTATTTAATATGCCAAATTCTTCCCTCAATAAATATGACATAGACTTTTAAATATATTTCTTTAAATGATTCAACTGCAAAAGTATGTGATGCATTATCCAACAATTAATTAAATATTAACACTGGTGCCTACATTACTGGAAATTGACTAACGGAAAACAAGTCAAATGTATTATTTTTTTAATTACATAAATTAAATTACATAAAAGCAACAATATCACCATCCTGTTCTCTATGTGGGGGGTAGAACACACTCACCCTCACTCATTTAAAAATTATCTGTTGCCTGAAGCAACCGAAAGCTATTTCCAAAGTCAATGCTGAGAATCAGTGGCAGAAACACTGCAACTAGAATCCTGGTATATGGGCATTATAATCCTGGGCTCCACCAACCAGAACATGACGCTCCTTCAAAAAGCAAAACAAAACAAAACAAAACAGAAGGCTTTTCTATTGTGTATATCCAAGGCATTGTCAACACATCACTGCTTCATTGTTCTGCCCATTCTTCATCAGAGCAGCCACAATTAAATGGTCAAGCCTTCTTTTCCTTTTTCTAATAAAAGCCAGAGGAGAATTCCACATCCTTACAATGTTTCATTTTCTAGAACTCCAAATCCACTATTTAAATGTTTCATTCAAAGGCCTGAGTAAAAACAAAAGACAGTATCTGGAAAGTATCTGGAAATTCTGTGGCTTTGTCTGATCTGTATTAGTGAAATGCCCCCAAAACTGTCAAATGAAATTTCACTTATCTGTGCACAGTTGTGGTTACCCAGACCTAGAAAAGTGACTTGACTAATGACAGCAATTCTGGCCATGACACTCTCTAATAGTTTTCTCAGAAACAGAAATTGAATGAGGCTGAGAGCTCTAGCCACATGTAAACACCATGCTATAAGGAATCAATGTTCCTGCACACAATTAAACTGTAACATTTAAGACAAAAGAATATTCTGGTACTACCAGAGCAAAATCATCTTACAAAATATTTGAAGGGCCGTTGGCTTTTGTGGATTCTCCATGTGATGTCAAGAGCCAACAAGAATGATACTTCGGAAGAGGGATATGATAACGTATCCAGGAGGAAAAATATACATTGCCATCTGTTTTCATGCTTCAGTAAGTGACTGAACTTTAATAACAGGAATTCAAATAAACTGTTATTTAAATATGTATTACATATGCATTTCAAAGACATTTTATTATTAAAAGGGAGTCAAGGTAGATTCTAGTCCTGCCACTAATTCTCTTTGTGATCCTGGGTAAGTTACAACTTAGTTACACCTCATTTTTCTATCTGTTAAATAGGACTAATAATCCATCATGCCAGGCTCAAAAGTCTATAAGGATAAAAATTAATAAGGAAGTATGCCAGAAAAAATTAAAAAAAAAAAACAGTAAGAGTTTTTATGAATATATGGATAGATACTTCATCTGTGTTCTCTTTCTCTTTCTCTGAGGACTGGAATTCAGATGTAATGATCCAACTTTAACCATGAAGATGAACACTCTACTTGGGGATGGTGCAACAACAACTTGGGAAGTACCTGAAAGATTACGAAGAGCAACAATGTCCAGCCACCTGGTCCATTCACATTGGAACTGTCACATAAGAAATAAACATCTCTGTTCTCTTGGCCACCGGGTTTGTTACAGCAGCCTACCCAAACTAATACAGTTATTAAGACGTAAGCACACATGAATCTGTGCAAATCAAATCTCATTTACAGACCTGTTTTGCTTGGTCCTTACAATGTTGGTCTACACAGTACTTCGTATGTTTGCTTAATTTTTACTTAGATGTCAACATTCAAAATCAGAAGATTTCAGGGGCACCTGGGTGACTCAGTCGGTTGAGCATCTGACTTCAGTTCAGGTCATGATCTCGCGGTTTGTGAGTTCAAGCCCCACACTGGACTCGCTGCTGTCAGCACAGAGCCCACTTCAGATCCTCTGTCCCCCTCTCTCTGTCCCTCCCCTGCTTGTGCTCTCTCAAAAATAAATAAAACATTTTTTAAAAATCAGAAGATTTCATATAACAACCCAAGATAAAAGGGGAAAAAATTAGATCTGGCAACAATGAATTTTTATTTATAAATGACAACACTTGGCTGGAACTGAAGATATCTGACCCCTTTGGAGACAGCATGTACTATCCAGTTCTCCATAACCTCCCAACATTACAATAGGTCTGCTTTATTTATTTCGTTTTCCTATTCTTAGGCCACAGTGAATACTTGATTTTTCAACCCCTCATCAAAATAAATTTGTGGACATTCAAAATTCTTGGAATTCATATAATTTTATGAATTTAAGCCCTGGATAGCAATAGATTAAAATAGCTCATCTCTGAGAAACTCTTACTCCACGAAGTTCTGCCTATTAACTATATTATGGCTAACAGATAACCATCCCTTATCACCATATCCTTATCACCATATCCTTTCTCATCTGGATTACAGCAATAGCCTCACTGGCCCCCCAGCCTTACATCTTGCCCACCCATTCATTCATGGCATTAAAACGAGAGCCACCTTTCTAAATTATAAATTTAATTCCCTTCTTTCCAATGGCTTCATATTTGCCTTTGGATAAATCCTAAACTTCTTAAAATATAGTGAGATGGTGATATATGTGTGTGTATATAATATATAATATATAATATATAGTATATAGTATATAGTATATAGTATATAGTATATATATAAATTAACATGAGACAATTAGTTCACAGTTAAAGTTCCCTAATCAAGAGTTCACTCCTGCTAGCATTGCAAACACCCTATTCAGGGATCCATCCTCTAGAAGCTGCTGTTCTATGGGAGGAAAGTAAACTTGTTTTGTTTGAGTTATTGTAATTTGTGGTCTCTGTGTTGCTGCACCTTAAATTATACCCTATCTAATACTATACCCAATGATTTTTAGTTCCTTAAATCTCCGATATTCCCTCTTGCCATGGGTTCTCTGCACATGTTCTTCCCTCTGCCTGGAACTCTCCCACCTCCTAACTTGCATCTTGCCAACTTCTACTTCAGTTCTCACCTCCATGGAGAAATTATCCCTAACCTTAAGTCTGGGCTCCATTCCCCTTGATATGTATTCCAATAGCAGACTTCTTTCTGACTTTCAGTTATCACTTTAGACACCAGTGGTTCATTAATTGTATGAAAGATGCTTGAAACAGTTTTTCACTGGTAAATGAATGATAAAGATAAAAGGAATCTAAGTTCCTTTAGAAATAGAGTTGCCTAACCAACCTGGCTTGTCGACCAATTCCAGACAACTTCATGGGAGGAAATAAATTTGTCTTATTTGAGCTACTATAATTTGGGATGACTTTGTTACAGCAGCTAAGCTTGTACCTTAACAGAAGCACTTACCATATTCAATGGTTTTCAGGTCTGTGAAGAGACCATGTCCTTCTCACCTCTGAGTCCTTGTACATGCAAGGGCTATGACTGGAATACTCTACCATTTCCCACTGTTAATGTAGCTATTAGCCTCCAAATCACAGCTTAAGGATTATCTTGGACAAATCTTCCCTAACCTTGAGGATCCATTAGATCCAACAGAAGATCCTGCACCCCCACCACCATTATCTCAACATATTTTACTACCCTTTGTTTTGTAATAGTCTCTTTCCTTCAACACACTATAAGCTCTTTGCAGACAGAGGCCACTTCTCACTCATCTACTGCTGCATTGGCAGCACCCTGTGGATCTGGCACCTAACATATGATCCGGGGAACAAACCTCCATCTTGACCACAATGCCATCTCAACAGATCTTGTCAATTACCTCACTACAATCTAGAAATATCTCCATATTTTGTTTTATTTTACTTCTAGAAAACACTAATAAGGAGAAGGAAAGGGAAGAGGACAAAAGGTGGGGGGGGGTGGGGGCGGAGAAGAAGAAGAGATTAGTATGGCATAATTTGGCATGGTTTAGTGAACCTTTCAGTCTATGTTGCTTCCCAAAACACTTTGTTAAGAAAATATATTCAAAATATTTGGGGGTTGAAGACAGTTAGATAGCATATAGCTTCTTTAGCTGTAATTTTTTTCAAGCCCATAGCATATAATTTATGTGGTATGGAGACCAACTAGGTGCCTTATTATTATGTCTTTCTTCACCTTGGATAGAACTTCAACTGCATCTTAACCATGTTTGTTTGAAGACTAAGACAGGTGCTTAGCTAGTATGTTTTCTCTTCTGGAAGCCAGGGATTTGGCAGCTGATCTTCCAGTAAACAAATAAATCATAATATTGCAAATATGTCCAAACTTTAGTTACCTTATCCTTTGTCGAGAAACCAAGAAAGACCCCCAAGTTAGTTGGGAATTAGCAACCGATGACCTCTATCTACTTCCAAAGCCATGATGCTGGAAGACAAATGTCTGTCATTGATGTGGGACATTCTAGAGCCCCTTTCATATTTTGAAGCAGCCTCAACCACCATAGATGAACTTTGTCCTTTAATTATTTTGAATCACAACAGCCAAGAGACAACTTGCCTTTTTTTTTCCCCTTACCTTGTATTTCACTTCCCTTTCCATACTCCTGCTTTCCCCTTCAATTTTAAGGTTGTAAGACAGAGAAGCTCCTATTCTTTAATCTCAGCAAAATTATCTGTTCTCTTGTCCATAGCACAAGAAAAGGAATATACAGATGTAATTTCATTCTTGATCTTCCTTTAACAATGTGTTTAATTAGGCAAGTGCCTCTGTTACTGTCACCTTAAACTAGACTGACTTTTTTCTGGCTCAGCTTACCTCACTATAAAACAGTATGAGGTCAATGCTAGATTGCAGAATTTAATTAAATGCCTAAGATGAAAGCTTTATAACACCTCCAATTCTTGTTTTGCATCAAGAACAAGAAACCAAATTTTGCTTGAGGTGAAAATATAATACTAGCCTTGTAAAAAAGGATTACTGTACATAATTTATAACCTCATTTTTGATAGCAGTTATCAGCAAAGGCTGAGTATTTTTTTTATATAACTGCACTCTGATTTACTATTGCACACAATTCCCAGAATCCTGATTTCAGTTGTTTTTACTGTTAATATGAGACTGCTAAAAGGTCCCAATTTTGTGTCCTAAACTAAATGAGATCAGCCAATTGGAAAGTAGTATGTATAAATTTTAATATCCAGCTATTTATAGTCCTATTTCCCAGATGTGTTGCCTGACCACAGGAAAGGTTCAGTCTGGCTGTAAATGAGTCTTCAGTATATGTCAGGACCTCCTGTCCATGTGCAGCAAAAAATCTTTACTCTGCTTTGTTCTTAAATTATGTAGCTCTTCCCTGCCACACACACTAGGCCGCTCATATGTCAGCATTAATACACAGGAATCAATTATTAGCAGCAACATGCTCTGAGATCTCAACTCAGTGAGTCCAGTGAAACATCAGAGGGAATGTGTTACTTTTTTCCTCTTTAAATAATACATACCTGAGGACCACAGAAGAATCTTTTCAGCCTTGGAAATGAAAACCGGGGTTGAAATGATAGTTAAATCCTCTTCTCTTCTGCCTCACTCCACCACCCATAAATATCAGATGAGAGGCTGCATATTCTGGTGAATGTAGGCCAGCTGCTGTGACGCAGGAGGGAGATTTGGGGCTTTGAGATATAAATTTTTCAAAGAACTAAAAGTAGCTCCCAAGAACCTGCTTAACACAACCGCCTGCCTGAGCCTCAGCATTTCCACCGCCAGTCTCTACTGGGGAACAAGATGGGCTTCATCTGCCTCCTCTCATGGTTTCACCACACCAGGCAGGGTTAACCAGACCAACACGACACTTTCATGCTTTTCTTGCCACAGTGTGTGTGAGGGCAAAGCATCTTGCTACAAGCCTCATATACTGAAATCATATCCCATTTCAATTGCCCCACAGCTCCCCACATCTAAATGCAGAAATTTTTAAATAGCAAACACTAAATGAGCATAGCAGCTAACTCCTCAACTAACTAGTCTTCTCCACAATGCGCACAACAAAATGACTAGGAAGAAAACAAATTGTCGACATAACTCTTCTTCAACTGCTAAAAAAGCTAGCCCCTAAAAAGCCATATTTAAAGCTTCAAGCCTCATTTCTCACAGCACTCCCAGAAGAGGGAAAACAGATTTCCCAGTCTGTGAAAATCAGTGTTGCTTTCAGAAAGTTGGTAACGACTCCAAATGCAGAAACTCAAAATCAGGATCATACTAAAATAGATGTGGTTGGTCCTTACCACCAATGTGAGACATTCAGACTGCTCACCATGCTGGCTTTGTTATTTCTTAAGGGCTGCTTCCAACATAATGCATAAGAAAGGACGCTAGTCCAAATACATCAATGTTTAGAAATTTTATACTGTTCCACATCACATTTACATGCCATAGGCAGTTTGGGTGAGTCTGATGTAATGCCTTGCATAATGTATTGAAAGATAAAGAGATTTGCTAAGGCAAACTACAAGACAATTAATTAAAAGCCTTATCCTCTTACCATATAGTTTTTTAGGTCTGTCTGTGGCAAAGTCAACCCTAAACGTATACATAATAGTCCTGGCTAGTCTTACCCACCCCCCATCTCACCCATCCCTAAACTATTAACAGTCACTTTGGAGAGGTGAGAGGAGTTCAAAAGCAGCAAAAGTCAGAGAAAGCAGAAAGAGCTTACAGACCTCTTTTGTGTTGTCCCTTCACTTCTGTTCAGAATGTCTGAAATTGCTCACTTCATTATGATACATTGCCTCAGATGTCACCAATTAAAGATATGAGTCAACAAGCATTATTTGTTTAAAAAAAATCCAACCACCTTCAGGGGAATCATTATACTATGAAGAATTTAATTAGATCGCTTTCTATCCTAACATTTATCAGAGAACAGCTACAGAGGAAAGAAAAGGATGACAGAGGCCTAATAATCTGGGAGCACTTTAGAACAACCTGGAAAGGTAAAGTGGGCTCTTAGGAACCATACAGCATCCTAAAAACTCAAACTCTCTTTTTCTAAATGACCAATGTTGGATATGGAGGACACACTTAATAAGTTGGCGAGTAACCTGATATGAGAACCCTCCGATGCTCTGCTAGAATATTCACGAACACTCTAGCTTTGTCCACTTCTGAGTTCGTTAGTTTTCTTGGTTCACCTTGGTGCACGGTGCCACTCTAAACTACGACAGCTGTGGCAGCATCCTGCATAAGGGACTACTGTAGGGGCCACAGGATCACATAAGAGAGCTGAAGTAGAAAAATCAGAAATGTCCATGGGCACTTGCTTTCCAGATTATGTGTCTCAAGCCTATAAATCTTAAAAGCTGGCATGCTCAGCCTCACAAAAGACCTCCTATCTCCATCAACTTCTAGAATTGTTCCAATGATAAGCAGAAAGAGAAGCAAAAAGTATATAATAATTTCTTGAAAAACTTTAGCCTTGCTATTTGGTGCCTAGACCCCCTTCTAGGACTCACTTCCAGCTTGAATGGGAAAAGGAGATTATAAATTCCAAAAAGTTACAGGGCAAATGATCTTCAGACAGCATGTCATCCAATTTTCTGGACTAGAAGCTGAGAGCTATGGGGCCAGTCACCCTCCATATTAATCTGCCAAATAGCCAATGCACTCCATGAATAAACTAATGAGCATTGATCCACCTAGTTAGAAGTCCTGACTTCTTTTTTTTTTTTTTTAGATTTATTTATTTGGAGAGAGAAATAGAAAGCACAAGTGGGGGAGGGACAGAGAGAGAAGAAAAGAGAGAGAATCCCAAACAGGCTCTTCGTGGAGCCCAATGCAGGGCTCGAACTCATGAACCATGAGACCATGACCTGAGCCAAAGCCAAGAGTTAGACGCTTAACCAGCTGAGTCACCCAGGCACCCCAGAAGTCCTGACTTCTAACTCAGTGGGTCTTTGATGGCTACATCAGTGGTGGTGTTGGGTGAAAGGCAGCAGCAGCCACAAGTGAACAAGCCAGAGCTCCCCACACATCAGCCATCTCCTGTGTGTGGGATGCATCATTCACCTCAGAGCTCCATCACCTGACTTCAAATACAGAAGCCAAGAGTGGATCTAGTGGAAGAAAAGGAGTGGGCAAAAAGTCATTCCTATACTAGGAAGAAGAAGGAAAACTGTTCTCTGTCCTCCCTCCATATCACAAGCCTCCTGCTCCTGGGAAACAATTCGGTTACCATATAAAGTGAATTAAGCTTCGTGGAAGAACCTGAACACCTTAACACTATGAGAGTTTCCGGTAGACATAAACAAAAACAAAAAGCAAAAAAGTATATCGGGAAAAACTGTTTAGAATTTGAGAATGTGCTGTATATGTATATGGGACCAAGATGAGAAGGGAGAAGAATGAAAGCCTCTGATTTGTAACTATAGAGATCAAACCAACCGATGGTTACCAGAGGAGAGGTAGGTGGGGGGATGGGTGAAATAGGCAAAGGGGATTAAAGAGTACACTTATCATGATGAGCACTGAGTAATGTATGAAATTGTTGAATTTCTGTTGAAACTAACAGAACGCTGTATGTTAACTATATTGGAATTGAAATTAAAAACTTTTAAAAAAAATGAATGAATGAAAGCCTCTGGATAGAAGGCAATAGAGCCAAGAGGAACTCAAACATCCAATCTAGAGACAAGGTAGCTATATCCAAAGGTTTATAATTCAACTGAAGCCAAGGATGGGGAGATGCAGAGCTCTTGACTGCCAGGCAGACCAGTCAGGGCACAGATGATTATAAATATGAAAATACTTCTCATAAAACCAGGGACAACATGAACCAGGGCAGACAACAGACCAGGCTGAGGTGTGACTGAAGAGCGCTCAGTAGAAAGACTCAAGAGTCTAACAGAGACTGTCGAGAATGGCAATTGTTTCTCTACCTTTTTGAGACCATTCCCCTGCATCCTCCTCACCCCCTTCCACAAAATGATTTGTCCTTAGTGTAGCTCAATTACTTGTGATTAAGACAAATAAGGGAAATGAGAAAGGCGCCAGTAGCTGTCAAATCTTAAAGTATCTATGAATACTTGGAAAGTTTGTTTAATTAAGAATCCTAAGCCCCACCCCAAGAAATCCTAATGCAGGCAGTTCCGGACCACAATTTGGCAAACACTGAACGACAGAGAGGGCAATAAAAAGGCTAATTTTCCAGCCAGCCCAGCAGCTCCAGATTTGTTTTGACAGCATAAAAGGTACCCTGCACCCTCCACAATCCTCAGAGAGGTTACTGCAAAGGGGTTCTAAAAATCTTGCCCACATTACACTTATGGGAAAGTTAGGGCTCCAATTTAGAATACTCTTCGATCACGGCAGTACCTGAAAGGCCAGTTAATCACAAACTTAGCCAGTGCCCCTACATGCCTACTCATGATTTTTGTTTCTTTTCTTTTTTATTTTTTTTTAAATTTTTTTAACATTTATTTATTTTTTGAGAGAGACAGAGTGCAAATGGGGGAAGGGCAGAGAGAGAGGGAGACAAAGAATCCGAAGCAGGCTCCAGGCTCTGATCTGTCAGCACAGAGCCCGAGGCAAGGCTCGAACTCACAGACCGCGAGATCAGGACCTGAGCCGAAGTCAGACCCTTAACCAACTTAGCCACCCAGGCATCCCAGGATTTTTGGTTTCTTTTAAAAAAACAAAGATTTGTCTTGTTTAAACTCTGCATCTGTAAAACTATGCAAAGGTATCATAAGCCAACATGTTCTGACACTTTTGGTTTTGCTTGTATAAGGTTTTCTCCTAGGTACCTTTATTTTTACATGAAAGACAATCCTGGTGATATGAGAGGAAACAGAGGCCAGCTTGCTGGCTGCTCGTCAAAACTTACCAGAAATAGGGGCGCCTGGGTGGTTCAGTAGGTTAAACGTCGACGTCGGCTCAGGTCGTGATCTCACGGGTCATGAGTTAGAGCCCCGAGTCGGGCTCTGTGCTGACAGGTAAGAGCCTGGAGCCTGCCTCGGATTCTGTTTCCCCCTCTCTCTCTGCCCCTCCCCACTCACGCTCTGTCTCTTCTCTGTCTCTCAAAAATGAATAAACGATAAAAAAAAATAAAAAATTTAAAAATTTAAAAAAAAAACTTACCAGAAATAAAAGCTTAGTAACGTGCAAGGAAACCAGCTGTTGCCTCCATACCAAATCAGCCTG
The DNA here is from genome assembly GCF_023721935.1 of Panthera uncia. Classification (NCBI taxonomy): domain Eukaryota; kingdom Metazoa; phylum Chordata; class Mammalia; order Carnivora; family Felidae; genus Panthera; species Panthera uncia. The sequence goes on along the minus strand of NW_026057584.1, from coordinate 38,439,330 downwards.
CTGCCATGGCAGTCTCCTTGGAGCTGAAACACACTTTGAAGGTAGGAAAAAATATCTCAGAACAAAGAAAACAAGTCCTTCCAACAGTGAGAAGTGGTAGTCTGCAAAGAAAGAGTCTATTTAATTTTTCAGTCCTAAAAGCAAGTAACTATTGTCCAAATGGCATGGAAAAGTGGCAGAAGTGCAGAAGTATCCTAGAGCCTTAAGCTGAGACTAAAGATGGGTTGGAAGAGAAATTCTGGACACTCCTGAGTTCTTGTCTGAGAAACTCAACCACTGTAGGACCTTGGGTGAATCACTGAACCTCTGAGGCTCATTTTACAAATGTGTCAAATGGGGATAATATCCCCCACCATCTCTCCTCACAGGAAGTGGTAAGGTTTGAACGACAGAAAACATGGAAGAGCTTTCCATAAAATACTAGTCAATAAGCAAATATTTGTACACATTTTTATCACCATGATTGCTACTCTGCTGTTCCTTTAAGGCTTTTAAAAATTGAAAGAGCAAGTCGTCGCTGTATCCATTAAATACCTATTCATTAATCTTTTTTTTTAATGTTTATTTTTGAGAGAGAGAGAGCCAGAGTGGGGGAGGGGCAGAGAGAGAGGGAGACACAGAATCCGAAGCAGGCTCCAGGCTCTGAGCTGTCAGCACGGAGCCCGACACGGGGCTTAAACTCACAGGCCATGAGATCATGACCTCAGCCAAGGTCGAATGCTTAACCAACTGAGCCACCCAGGTGCCCCCTCATTAATTTCTTTTAAAGTTACTGAGCTATGGGACACCCGGGTGGCTCAGTTGGTTGAGCATCCAACTCTTGATTTTGGTTTGGATCATGATCCCAGTGCTGTCGGATGGAGCCCCACATCAGGCTTCGTGCTGAGCGTGGAGCCTGCTTAAGATTATCTCTGCTGTCAGCACAGAGCCAGTTTTAGACCCTCTGTTTCCCTCTCTCTCTCTGACCCTCTCCCACCTCTCTCTCAAAACTAAAAATAAATACTAAAAAAAAAAAAAAAAAAGATTCTCTCCCTCTGTCCCTCTCCCCCACTCATGCTCTCTCTCTCTAAAAAACAAAACAAAAAAAGTTACTATGCTAAAGAAATCTGTTAATATCAATGAAACTGATCAGTATTTGGTAATCAAGTATAGGAGAGGAATGTATTTGTGCCTAAAAAGTCTAAATCTCTGAATCTTTTTTTTTTATTATTTATTTATTTTTATTCTCACATTAGATAACATACAGTGTAGTCTTGGCTTCAGGAATAGGATCTAGTAAAAAGTCTAAATCTCAAATACTATCTTCTATTACCCATTTTTTTCCTAAAACAAAGAAATCACTATGAGGATGTACAATATTTTTAATCATTTCACTTTTTCCATGGAATGATCACACAAACGACTGGTCATCCTATTTACACGACAGAGAATACGAGTAGTAGCAGCAACTAGAAAGAAAAAAAACATGGCAATTTAGCATTGCAGCAAGAAGACTATACATAAAACTATCCTCAGTTCATCTGTACTCTTCTATCCATCAGTATCTTTATCTTAAAAAACTCTCTTACCTTGGGTGCCTGGATGGCTCAGTTGGTTAAGCATCTAACTCTTGATTTCAGCTTGGGTCATGATCTCATGGTTCGTGGGATCAAGCCCTGTGTAGGGCTCTGCACTGGTGGCACAGAGCCTGCTTGGGATTCTTTCTCTCCCTCTCTGTCTGCCCCTCCTGAGTGATGTTCCCAGAAGCCCCTGGGAGGCTGCCCTCCAGGCTGCCTCTGCACCTTTGTTCCCACCAGCTGAGTCATGTGCCCACCAAAGCCAATTGTGTTTGTTCCCAGACCTGTTTATGCCAGCTCTACTTGTTATTGTTAATTATATAATTGAATTAAATATTATGTAAATCCCAGAAATTTGAGAGCAAAAAGAAAGAGTGGTAGTAACTATGGAAACCAAGTTAAATACTTTAGAAAGATCTGGTAAAGGCAAGCACCTAAAAATATTTCTGTCAAATTAAGAATGAGTAAAGGATTGGAGGAAATCTTAAAATTCTAGAATTCTTGACTCAGACTGCTTCACAAGTCTGCATACTTTCCCTACTGAAGAGGTTGGAACGGCAAAGCATGGAAGAGGCAGTATGGGTGCAGCTCACAGAAGAAAGCCCATGAGGAACCTCCATGAGCAGATAAAGACTCAGAGAGAACACCTCAGTCTTCTCAAAAGACTGGTGAGTGTGCACAGAAATTTTTTAATCTCTTTTTGACTCTCTGTTTTAACTGACTCCACATATTTAAAGACCCCAATAATAAAACATTTAAAAAAAAAAACACCTTTTGGCTTTTATTCCAAAAAGACAAGTGTCAAAAACCAGGGGGAAGACTCTTTTTTTATTTAGTGTTTATTTATTTTGGGAGAGAGAGATTTTATCTCAATGTTTTGCAAATAGATAAAGGAAAAGCCAGCCAAATTGAAAAGAACTTGAATGAAATACAAACACAAAACTACAAATTAAAGGAAAGCACAGGACACAAAGAAGAGCAAGAGAAAGGCATGGAACTAAAACCACACTGGACAGAGAAAAGGCTAACCCAATACTCTGAAACACCAGAACTGGTGAAATGAAAAATAAACATGAGAAAATTAAGCAGAAGTTAGAACTTGGCTCTTTAAAAACTGCCTCCTGATGAAAGAAACTGCTCATAATGTGATATTTAGGCATTTTATTTCATCCATAATTTTAGGAAAAGTAATACATACACATCATACAATATTCAGACAATTAATGAGTAAATAATGAAAAGCAAGTCTCCCTCACACACTTTTCCTTCAGCCACCCGTTCGCCCCCAGAGGCAACTACTGTTACTAGCTTCTGTTTCCTTCCAGGGACAGTACATGCATACAAGCATAGATATATTTAAATAATAATATAATCTTAAGCATTAAACTTGGGATAGACAGATACAAGTATTTCTAATAGATCAATGTATAAGTCTCCCAGAAAGTCTCAATCCACTCTTGCAAAATTACCTCACAATTCCACAGGTACCATTTTTGGGAAATGAATTCCATCCAAAGTCCTATTTTCACAGTGTAAAAATAGGGATGGTGCTACTTCCCAAAAAGCAAGTCAAGTCAGAGGTCTCTAAGAGTATTTACATTAAATACAAAGCTGGCTAGATGACAGATCTGATCTGTTAGGGCAATTCACCTCTTCCTGATGCCATGGCCTTTTTAAAAACTGGCATACCACACATACAATGTGGTAATCGGTGTGGGAATTCAAAAGGGAAAAGAAAGCGGGAACAGTAGAGGAGACTCCTATGGGTCTCATACCTCAGGCTTTTCTTGCTCAAGTCCAGACTTTGCATCACCCATCTCTGGAAGGCTTTGGAACCTGATTAGTTGTTCAGAGCAGACCCTTCTCTCAGGCAAATTCACCTTATTGTAACTCATAAGATCTATGTGTATGATTGGGGCGGGGGGGAGGGGTGGGCGTTGGGTGTGTATGTATGTGAACACATACACTTACAGAATGCCAAAGTATTCATTTACAGGGAGAACTCTGTCAAGGAGCCATAAACACTCAACATGGAGGCAAGTGCATTTTCCTTCTGTGGGCACATACATGAAAATCAAATAACCGAACTACAGAAAAACTGCCATTTCCACCTATCCAAATCCATTCCTCTTTATTCTGATTACAAAATTTCATTTCTGAGAACTGTTCATTCCCCATTAACAGAACTTATGGTTTAAATGGTTGGGTGGGCACATGTCCCAGGAGTGGCCAGTCCCAGAGCTGAACCTGTCCCAGTAGTTGACAGGATTGTTAAACTGTGAGCAGGGAGATGCAGAAAGCTCCCTCAAAATGAGAGAGCTTTGACTGAAAATGAAGGCAAGAGATGGAGAGAGACGTTGCTTCATAATACCATTTAACAATGAAGCCAAGCCATGCCTGCGACCAGGATACCCAATGAACTTTTCACTTATGAGAGAAAATAAACTCCTTTCTTAACTCACTTTGAGCTGGGATTCTATCTCCTGTAAACAAAAAGAAGTCCTTTCTTCTTGTTTATATAAGTGCTTTCACAGAGAAAATGGAATTCGACTAAGGAAGGTTTATAATATGATTTGAATGCTTAATCAACATCAAAGTAGCTTAATGCATTAGTATCCACACCAAGGCAATCCAACACTCATCCTTGGGCATCCTTCTGTCCTTCAACATCTGACCAGAGCCACTTGCACAGACACACTGTTTCTTAAACCATGCTCATTATGTTCAATCCGCCTGGCAAGCCTGTCTCTGCTCCATTTAACCAGCTCTCAGAGGGCAATCACATATCCCTTGTTCCCAAGTTCTTATGGGGATGCATCACTGGATCTCAAGTACCGAGAATAATCGAAAACCACTTAATAGATTAAATTCTATGGCACCCAAGAGAACTTGTAACGCATTCAAATTAAATGTTGTGAATTTCTTCCAGTGAATTCTAGCATCAAAAAATCATTCACTGTAGCAAAATGACGTACTCAACAGTTTCCGACTATGGGAATATATCAATGATATTTTCCACTAAGGTGAACACATAGCTCTGATACTTTGATTAAGGTCGGTTCTTTAAACCCACATTATTTCAATTACAAGGAGTTGTTTATGCTCACTCCAATTTGTAGGACAAGACACAAGTATACATCTTTGTAAGCTAAGCTCCAATCGGAGCACCTGTTAGGCAAATAATGGCTGCAGTGTACCACTTTTTTCCTCCTTTCAGGCACAAATCCTGTGTGTGGTTACATTCTTTGAGTGCCTCCCCCAGCACCACTTCCCAGCCCCTTGTCCCAATTAACCCATGCCATGGAGAGAAGCAAACAGTTTCTCTCTCCTCAAACCATTATCATCATTTGCTTCTGTGTCGCCCCCACTAGACTCAGCTCTTTGGATGACTTGATCACTAGTCTAGCACAGTGTCTGACAGACACTTTAAACATCAGTTGTGTGGATTTAACCACACTTGTCGACAACTTACCAGAATATCTGGTCTGTGACTTTTATGTCACTGTTCAGTTTCAAGCATCAAGGAAAGTACTGGAGAGGAGTCTTAGAAACTTGGTGTCTGCCCTCCCTCCAAGAACAAGGGGTCCTGAAACAGGTTCTTTTGAACAAATTTTCAACCTTTGTAAAATATATCCTGCAACCCTGGCTACAGCTCTCTGGCCGAGGGTTGGTGCTTGACCTAAACGTGTCAGATAGAGACTGGACACGAGGAAGGCCACTGGCCTCCAAGGTGGCCAGGCATGAGAGCTGAACCCCAGGAGGGACAAAGTGTACTGAATAGTGATGAAGCAACTCGGTAAGATCCCTTCTCAGAGTGTGTGAATGCAACTCTGACAGGGAAAGCTGTCAGAGAATAGCACAGAAAAAAAAATCAAAAGAAAGTAAAAGCTGAAACTCTAAAGCAAGAGAAGCCAAGAATAATTCAAATCTTGAGGTCTGTAGGGGGAAGGAAGCATTTAAGACTACAGAGAAGACACAGCAAGAAGCGGAGACAAGTAACAGGAAAGAACTCCAGCCACTATAATGTGGTCTCAAATTTCCTTTACAATACAACATGAGGTCGGTGGATGAAAAGGCCACATTAAGAGACAGCTACTGTAAGTTTTTCAGTTATCTTTACCTCTACTAAAGAGCTGAGGTTGTCAATTATCAAAATGGACATTAGAAGTAGGCTTTTATTGTTGAAATCAGAGACATTTAAGACTTCTGAGTTGGCAGGTTGCCTGGGTGGCTCAGTCAGTTAAGCGTCTGGCTCTTGATTTCAGCTCAGGTTATGATCTCATGATTCGGGAGTTGGAGCCCCATGTCGGGCTCTGCACTGTCAGCACAGAGCCTGCTTGGGATTCTCTCTCCCTCTCTCTCTGCCCCTCCCCACCACACATGCACAAGTGCATGTGATCTCGCTCTCTCTCAAAATAAATAAATAAGCTTAAAAAAAGGATTGTGAGTTGGGTATAAAAACTTCAGGGGTACCCCACCATTTCATGAAGGGGTATAATCTCACCAGGCCGTTCTCAGGAACAGGCCCCAGGCTGGATTCTGCACTCAAGCACAGTTTACTTAGATGATCTTAGTTGTCCAATGCCAACTCTAAGTTTAATTGAATCCTGCCTCTACAACATTGTGATATTTGCCTCAAGTGAATCTCTTAAGCAAACCAAGGAACATCCAAAGGGCAAAAATACAGACTTTATTAAACTTATAAAATAAGTTGTAGGTATATTTGTATGCCCTCTTACAAATGTACATTTGGCTTTCATATCTAGAGATGGAGGAACTGGTGGGAGACCTGGAGCCCTTACCTTCCTCTAACTACTGGGATATGTTCATTGGGGCTTTAGACTCGGGTGTGATTACACAAAAACCAAAAAGTAAATGGTTTGAACAAGAGCCATATTTATATCTTAATATTTAACAGTCCAGATGTAACCAGTCCACACTGGAAAATCTTCCACTTCCAGTTCCAGATAGCTCTTTCAAGTATCACCATCCCCTAGTCAGTTGGAAGGCAGAAAGAGGAATGGAGGGTACACTCCTTCCCCATTGGCCAGATTTTACCACATGATCATGCCTAGCTTCAAGGGCAGCAAGGAAATTAATCCCTACACTAGCAACCAAAGGAAAACTAAGTGAAATTATACTCTCATACATCAATTGGGGGCCTTCTTCCCTGTGCAGCTCCCATCACCTGAGGAAACTTGAGTGAGATCTGTTCTCCACAGTATGTATGAATTTAATATAAGCATGAAACTCACTGCTTAAATAACACCAATAAGAAATCCACTATGAAGTCACTACATAAAACTGACAAATGTTTACAAAAAGAGAAAAAAAATAGTAAAAGACCTGAAAGATAATTAGGTAACTATTATATGAAGGAAAATCTGGATGATCTGAGAATAAACCACACCCTTGCTCCTAACCTTCTTCAATCACCTGAGAGACTCCTAAATCACATGGGAAAAGTAGCTCTCCTGCCCTGCACTGAAAAACCCACACAGGTCATTGTAATAACTAAAGGCACTGATTAAATGACAAAGTAAAATCTTCCTCAGCCTTTAAATTGCACTACTTGGTTAGAGCTGCCATAACAAATACCGCAAACTGGGTGGCTTAAACAACAACTTTATCATCTCACAGAGATGGAGGCGAGTCCACAGTCCAGATGTCAGAAGGGTTGGTTCTGTGAGGGAAGGATCTAGGCCTCTTACCTTGGTTTGTAGATGTCTCTTCACAATGTCTTCCCTTTACGTGTGGCTGAGCTTGAAACTTCACCTTTTTAGAAGGACATCAGTCACACTGTATGAGGGCCCCCCCTTAATCACCTCATTTCAACTTGATTACTTCTGTAAAGACCTCAACTCAGAATAAGTTCACTTTCTGAGGTATTTGTGGTTAAACTTCAACATATGAATTTGCTGGGGGCAGTGGGGAGAGATTGGGGCACTACTCTAAAACTTACTCTTATAGTTTTTGTTCCTTACAAAAAAGGGGTTTTTTCCTTACCCAAAAAAAAAAAAAAAAAAAAGCCTTTTGTGCTTTTGTGTCTATGAAGACAGATTATAACACAAGCAACTTTCTTCATTGTTACCTCTGCGTCTTCCCAGAAAAACTGAACAAGAAATGATACTCATTGCAAAGCATATTTACTAAACAACTTGATCGTTTTAGGCAATGCTATAATATTCAAGGTTGTACTGGCCCACAGACCATTTCTCACAAGATACGTGAACCAGCAGGAAAAAATGAGAGAGGGGATGGTTCAGTGGTTTGAGAGGACAGTCATTCGTCAGGGTCTAGTTGACAGATTTCAAAGGACCTCAAAGGAAAGACAACATTGTAACTTGCTGGGCTATGCTAACAATACAGACTTGCCCAATTCTTGGGTTTTCAATGATCAGAGACTTGCTCCTTGGTCACTTCTATTTGAGATTTACTTAACTTAATGGTGTCAGTACTCTGACCTTGCCTATCTGCTTACCTTTGTGAACTGGATTTCAGTCTGCAATCTCAGGCTGATATCTGACACTAGTTTGGTTAACTCATCTAATTGTTAATGCCCCGGACCTGCAGAGGTAGACTGGCCTTCCATCCTTCACTTGTATTAGATCCTAAAACCTGCTTTTAAGTCTCCATTCAGATTTCATTCCTGGTCCTGACAAGCAGCTTTATTTTCCAATCCCAACTTAAATTCCAGTCCTAATGGCGACGTGACTCAGGGCCCTACAAATGAATCACAACTGGGAAGCTGTTTTTTTCTGTCACTCTGGATGTATCTCTGTGAAGTAGAAATGAGCTAAATAAAAAAGGAAATTAAGAAATTACAACAGATATGAAATATTCACAAAAGTTCTTTAAATAATAAAATAGCTTCTCCCTTCAAATTTATTATTTATTTTTAGTCTCTACAAAATTATTAGGAAGAAAGGGAAAGTCACTCTTATTTCTAACCCTCGAGGATAATCACTGTTAACATTTTGGCACATATCCTTCCAGTCTATTCTTTTCTACTCATAAATACATAGGTAAATAGATTTAAAAATGAGATCATGTTATAATTTTTATTATTTTGTGATTTACTTTATTGTCTTAAAAAAATATACTACAAAGACTATCTTCTGGTAACATTTTTTCTTTATATCATCACTTTTAATGGCAAAATAGAATTCCATTGTAAGAATGTACCAGACAGACAGACCTAATAGGCCTCTAAGTAAACTTTTTTGTAAAGGTATATGTTTGATGAATGAGAACATTCCATTCTGATTTTCTGCCTTGGTAATCTGTTGCAGTTTACGACCAAATACAGTCAACTACAAGATGCTAAAGGAACCTTAATTACACCCCAAAAGATTAATGACTGAAAAGAATTTCTAATAAGATCAATAAAGATTTTAAATCCTTCATGCCTTATTGCTAGCATGTAAGCAAGACCGTGCTAAACATTCAAACTTCTGATTAGGATAAAATGTAAAAATGTGTCTTTTTGCCCAGTATTTTTATTGCCATTGTCTCCATACTAGAAAATTCAATGAAATCCAAATGTTCCTCCTATCTCCATCACAACAGACCAGGTAAACAGCTTTATCTGCTTAATATGTTAAGAAAGAGGCAAAGAAATGCAATGCCTTGGGGACCAAAAAAAAAAAGTTTCACAATGAAAACAATACAAAACACGCCCACCTCATTTTATTAGGAAGAAATACACTAACTCTTACAGCCAAGCACAGGGGCAGGAAAAACAGTAATTAGATACTATTTTTCACAAGCATTTTTGTAGGACACCTTAAAAGAACAAAAAATTTCAAGCTACACAAAGTGGCAGACTATAGAAATCACAACTATTTTGAATCACTCCACTCTAGGAAGTGGAAAGACTAAGAATTTGTAGACACCACCAAGCAGAAGTTGGCTTGTTTACCACTAGAACTCTATTCCAAATGGTAATTCAGAACAAATGCTTGAATTTAATATGCTTCTTTACAAATGTGTAATTTTCCCCCAAACGATGTAAAGATGTGTTTCGCTGCTATACTATACAGTTTCAAGACATCCAAATATAGTTAGTGTCTGATAATTTTGTTTAAATGGTAAACATGATTATAAATTTCTTTTAAACTCAGATGTATAATAATTACTCCCTGATTTGTGAGAGAATCAACATGAATTGAAAATTACAGTAAATTTTGAGAAAATGTGATTTTATTTAATCATATATTCTTTCCATAAGACATTACAGTCTGACTTCACGATCGAAATCTTGCCGGAAACTCTCTTCTCCATGGTCATCAGTGACTTCCTTCATGCCACATGCAATACTTCTCATTCTTGAATTTTCTTATACTAGTATGTCTTACTGTTGAATATTGCTCTTTCTTAACATTCTCTACTTTCCAGCTTTTCTAACAATATACCATCCTAAATCACTTCTCTCCCTCTCTTCCCAATCTCTGTTAACTCAAACATTACCTAGAGCCTAGTAGGAGATGGGCACAACACTGTATCCTATAGATAAAGAAGGATCAAGACGTGTCTGGTCCTTGAGGAGAGAGATGCAAGTAACTAACATTTCAGCCCAAAATGATCAGAATTGTAAGGTATGACCAAGTTGGTGTAAGACTATCAGTGAGGGATATTTTAAGTTGTAAATCAGAATTGAGGATTTATGGTGAAAGCAGGCTTCCTGGAGCATGTGATGCTGACCAACTAGGTTTGTGCCAGACACATTTATATTCCCCCAAAGTAGTCCTCAGGCCTCAGCTGCCTGGAAATCCTTCTAGATTTTCCCTAGGGCAGCTCTCTGGTCCACTTACATGACAACTATTTCTGACTTTCTCCATTCTCCTCAAAATTTCCAGACAGCCTCTGTTTGCGTCAGACACAGAAGATGACCTAACCTTCAACTTCGGAGAAACCAGAAATACAGTCCACTAGAAGAAAAATCTTACTATTTCAAGATGAAGCATACAGTACAGAGGATGGTACAAAGGAGTTATTTTAGATTTTCTTAAATCCCAGCTCCTACCATGATCACTTTGGGAGGCTCAGGGAAGTCCTTCCTCTCCTGTTTCCCTATGGTTCCTTACATGTCTTCACTTGTCAACCAGAGCCCCAGGCTCATCTGCTCCTCCTCTGCTACTGGCCAAGAGTCTCCTCCCATTTGGTTCCACTAGATTTTCCTTCAGTGGAACAAGGTGGAGGAGAGAATGGCAGTGAAGGTGAAGATCCTTCCTCTTCAGAGAATCAGGAGAAACGAACTTCCAGATCCAGCTTGAGAGTGAAGTCTCCAGGACCGCCACCCCCTCAACATAAACCTAGATCCAAAAACACCTCCAAATTTCCAACCCACCTTACCACACCTGTTCCCATTACCTAACCTGGTCAAGGCCATAGAAGAAAAATGGCTGTGTTCCAAACCCCAGAAAGACTGGGTATGGTGGGCACAAAGGGAAGAAAATCCAATCCTTTCTCACAAGCCATTATGTTTTACTATAGCTGCTTTCTAGGAGCCAAATTTAGATACACTAGAAGCTAACAATTGTTTTTGCAAGTCATTAGAAAATAGATTTCACAGGCAAACAACAGTTCTCCAGAAACATCATTTTGTTCAAATTCTGCTCACAGTATGGATTACATGCAGTAATTATAAAACCTGCAAGAGGTTTTAGAATCCAGTTAATCAAAGTTGTGGGTTAGCCAACAAAAGTCAAAAACTTAAGTCTGTAACTCCCCTATAACCTGAAGGTACTTAGACTCTTTCAAGTTCATTCATTTCTTCAGCAAATATGTGTAAGTCATGTATCACACACCCAATACAGCACTAGGCTCTGAGCACACAGTGGAGAATAAAATAAATGTGCCCACTGCTTAAAGACTACTGAGGAGACAGATAAAAAAAACAAGTAAACAAGTAAATAGAGCATTACAAATGGTAATAGGTGTTTGCATCACATCCTGCAACAAAATTATACTCCCAGGCACTACCCAATTGCCATAGTCTCCTTAGCAGAATGAAGCAGTGACCAAGAAAACATGGTAGAAAATTGCACAAAATTGTTGGTCTAGGGGACATATGCATTTAAACTCTGATTTGCAAAACAACTGTCTGGAGAAGCCTTCAGGCTGATGACTCACTAGACCAAAAGAGACTCTTCCAGAGCTTTATATTTAATCAAATTGATACCCCACAGACTGCATGAGTTTTTCACCAAAGACACTATTAACTTGAGCCATCAACAATATTCAACCCATGCAAGCCTCAAAACACATTTATATGCTAGTGTCATTTTCACAAAACCAATAAGATCTCTACCGTCACTAACCTCAGGATCTCATTCAAATGACCCAGCCCTAAGTGCCACAGAAGACAAAAAGCTGTTCACCTGGTAGGTTATCTCCCAGACATCTGAGATGTGAATAAAGAGATTTTTTTTTTTAAGATTTCTGAATTACAATGACAGAAAATAAGCAACCCCTGATTTACACTCATTGGCTCATTGACTTCTCTGTGACATTTTCAAGGTCCTGGAAATCTGACAGAAACATCTCCTAACTGACCCTCATTTGAAGCCCTGAGACCTAAATTGAAGAAGGGGAGCAGGTGATCATATAGGAGAATTCCTTCCCTACCAAAAAATATCTGCACTTCCCCCACCCCTTCCCTGCCCAAATCTGGGCTTTGCACAAAAAGAAAGCAAACCACTCTCTTGTGCTGCTTTCTAAAGCAGCAGGGAGCTGCCCCCCATATGCCAAAACTTCTTTTCTTGTACCAAATCCACTTTAGTTCCCGCCAACTACACTTCCCAGTGTGCAGTGCACAAATAAGAAGTCAATTGCTGGCGTTTAGCCTAGAAGAACAATAAGCAGTAGATTCTGTGGTGTGCAAAACTGCTGGCTTGGAAATTACCTGTAAGTTTCTCAGATCATCCAGGAATAAATTCTCACCTTCATAAAAAGATAACAAGAACACAACATCAGAAAATCTCTGCTTTAGACAACAGATCTATACACAATAGAGCCCACAGTAACACAACGCACAGCACTTAGCCCTCTAACTTAAAAGGCCAAACGAGGATTACAAAACCTATAATGTAAGCCTAGAATAAGGACACCAAGAATAAGGATAAATAAGGCCTACAAGAATAAGGATAAATAAGGCCTACATCAAGAATGAACAGATTTCCCCTCACGTAGGATTAAGTAAAGAAAAAAATATCAATATGGGTCCTATCAAAACAGCTTACTGCAGGGGTGCCTGGGTGACTCAGTCAGTTAAGCATCGGACTCTTGACTTCAGCTCAGGTCATGATCTCATGGTCTGTGTGTTCAAGCTCCACACTTACAGCATGGGACCTGCTTGGGATTCTCTCTCTCTCACTCTCTGCCTCTCTCTCTCTCTCTGCCCACTAGCACACACTGGCACATACCCTCTCTCAAAATAATTAAGCTTAAAAAAAAATCTAACTACATAAAAGACTTGAGGTATATATAAAATTTTATTAGATGATAAGAGTGCACTTCAGATCCATGGAAAAAAGAAGGATTCAATAATAAAATAATAGTAATAAGCACATCTCCTAGCCTTCTTCATGAAAAATAATTCTACACATTGCAACCACTCAAACATGATTAATTCACCAAAGCCCTTTTCATCACAAGTTAACGTTACTGCTTTACGCATATCCTCACTTTTTCCTGACTCCGACTACATGTTGGCATATCCTCTGTGTAAAATGGAATATTCTCAGTTTTCTGGACATGTAATCCCTCCTGGCTATGATCTAGCTGATGAATCTGCCAGGCTGAAAACACTGTGCCTTTGAAGGCCAAGGACTGCCATAGTGATGATAACAAAAAATGATGCTTACCTGGCTAAGAATCACTTGGAAATATATTTGATGAACAAAACTATCAGAAGCTACTTAAATCCCTACTTAGTTTAGCTGAGGCAGGTACTGAGGAAAAAAAAAAAAACTGGTAAGGAATTATTTAATATACAAAATGTATATCATAATGTGTATTTAATATTCGATGGTTACCTACTCTATGCCAGCACAGTATTAGGCTATTAATATATTATCTCATTAGAGTCTCACAACAACCCTGGAAGAAATCAATTAACCTTATTTTTATAATTATCTAACTCAAAAATCAGAGGTTAAATAACTGCTACTAAGTCAAAAACTAAAAAGCAGAAGAGATGGAATTCAAATCCACATCCCACGAATTCCAAATGCAATACTCTTTTTCACACCACCATACTGCTGCCCTCGGTCAGCTCCTCACACCCGTGGGTCCCGATGGACCTCCCACCGGACTGAGCCAGTAGGGTGCACCTGCAGTCTGGCACTGGCTTAAGGCATTTGCTTCAACAGCACATTAATTAACCTGTCAGAGGCATATCTCACCCACCTTCCCCTCAGAAATATCTAGAGACTTGAGGGAGATTCATGAGGTGAGGTGGCTCAGTTTCTTCACCATCACCCCCATCACCTCCAGATCTAAGTGAAACATCTAAAAAGCTGGGGAAACCTGACTTATATCAAGGTGCCATCAACATTACTAAAGCCAATGCTGGGTTAACGTGAAAGACAAACACCTAATGTTCGGCTGAGTACTACGCACAGGGTAATGCAGTAAATCAGCACCTATGCCCGACCCCTCGAGTGCCGTGGAACAAACAGGCTATCCAGCAAACAACAGAGGCAGCCTAAAGCCTTTCTCTGTAAGTTTTCCTTACAAGTTGAAGCAGGACTTCAAAATTTTAGCCCCGTGGTATCATCAAAATACAAAGAATATGTCAAGCAAGGAATGGGAGGGGAGTATTTGTGCATGCTAGCCTATGACTAGCAAAATCACTTTTTGAAAATAATATTCTTGGCATTTTGGAAACATCTCTTTAAGTCTTCTTGGGAGGAGCGATGTGGGAAGGTTGATCTCTAACTACTATATTGAGCCAAGAGCTTACACCATATATGGGAAATGCTTTCACTCAAGAAGGATCTTCCAAAATATGCTACTTAATATCTGCAGGTACTTCACACAACAAGCCTTTATCACCCAACTAGTTAATGTGCAGAGAAGGACAGGCTCACAAAAAATGATTTTCAGTGCTTCCCAAATCTAATTTGTATGTGAACCACCTGGAGAGAGTGTTCAAATGAAGATTCTGATTCAACAGGCTAGAACAGAGCCCCAGATTCTGCATTTCTAACAAGCACCCAAGTGACCTTGATGTGCAGAGAACAGCCAGAAGAGCCCTTAGCAGCAAAGATCTCAGCCTCCATTTCTTCACTAACATGCCAGTGTTCCTCACACTGGCCCCAGCAAACTGAGCTTTACACAAATTATGTATTGTGCCTTCATATTTTGGATAACCTAAAAAACATACATTGTACTAGTTCAATGACAAAAGACTTCTCATTTGCAGAAACAATTGACAGGCATTTCCAGAAAATAGGTTTTATTTAAGAGAGCTTTCTCAAAACAGAGTCTGCAGACATTTTCTTGGTGGGCACTCAAGAATAATCTTCCAGGGGCGCCTGGGTGGCTTGGTCGGTTAAGCGTCCGACTTCGGCTCAGGTCATGATCTCACGGTCCATGAGTTCGAGCCCCACGTCAGGCTCTGTGCTGACAGCTCAGAGCCTGGAGCCTGCTTCCGATTCTGTGTCTCCCTCTCTCTCTGACCCTCCCCCATTCATGCTTTGTCTCTCTCTGTCTCAAAAATAAATAAACGTTAAAAAAAAAAAAAAGAATAATCTTCCATAAAAGAGGGCCATACAATGACTTCTTGATCAGTTTTACCTTATTCAGGAGTACAACCAACATCCAGTTGCAGGAAAAGGACTGCCCTCAGAATGGAGCCAAGGCTAGGAGGAAGGGGAAATTCTGAAAATCACAGAGCTTGATTTCATGTCCTCCAAACCTCTGAAATGGATTACTGAATAAGCAGTCTGTGAGAACTTAGGGCAGATAAAAAAAAAAACAGGCATTCACTAGAAAACAGCATGGTTTCACTGAGAATTAGTGATGCCAAATCCTTTACTTCCTTTCTGACAGGCTTGTAAGAACGGTGGACTAGGACAATGCTTCAGACATCTAGATACCTACATTTCAACAAGGCAGTGGTAAAACAGAATATCCAGCAGGTGGGTGAAATAACCTCAGTCTAGGAACAGACCCCTTTAAGACCGCTTCCTTCCTCCCACCAGCCCACCCTCCATCCACCAATTCCTCTCAACCTCCAACCGATTAGAGACAACCCAAGTCATATGTACTGAAATAAATTCTTACACATACTCATATAAGAACTCTACAAAAGAGGGATTCAATTTCAGTATACTTGACAGCAATTTCTCTTGATAAGGCCCCAGTAATTAAAATGTAATGACTTGTCCCTGTATAAGTTATTTAAACTGCTTTCAAATGGCAATTTCTGTGGTTAATGCTTAAAGAGAGGTTGGTAATAGAGGAGGTAAAGTGGATGTCAGAGAAGCAGTAGGGGTTTTTCCAATTAAAATTTGGGAAAGATAATGGAAAACGAGCTCCAGTATACACTGTATTTACAAAGTGTGTGGTAGGAAGGAAGGACAGAGCAGAGATGTATGTGAGGAGGGCTGTCCCAAAGCTTTTTTACCATCTTAAGCATCCACATTATTCTGCCTCTCTGGGATCAGAGAGGGTCCCAGGAGATAGCACACAGGAGTGTTTATTTTGAATCATAAATCAGAAAAGGACTAGCTTTGAGAAATAAAAATTGGCCTCTTGATATGCTTGTAATCTTCAATGAGCCAGTTATGCACATATCACTGATATTACAAGGAAAGGAGAACATTCCATCAAAGGAAAGGAACGAAGGAAATCAATTTGTATAAATGTCTAAGATACCTTTATTTCTTTTATTATAAATAAATATTATTACTTCACTTGAGTCACTAAAAAATATGTCTTCTGAAAAAGCAGGGAAGTGCTCAAAAAGTACAGAAGTCATGTATAAAAAGAACACAGGAGCTGGCTTGTAATGGCACCAGATTTAGGGTAATTTGCACATCTAAAAGTGTAATGTTGATAATTATAACATCTAATTTTAAAAATTCATGAATCCATATTAATGGGGGAGGTGAGGGAATTTCTTCTTGCAAAATGCCAGCTATCAGTGGAAAAGGAATGATAAAATTAGAAAATAATCCCTTTGCAATCTCTAGGTAATTGATTTAGGCAACAATCACATATAAATAGTAAAAGTTCTTGGGAAAAGATAACGAGGAAACAAGATATTCACATAGCCTCAAGCATCATCCCACAGATTACCTACCACTCATAAAAGGACAAGTGTACTTGTACATGGGAAAGCTCTGGTAGGCCCCCACTTAACCAAGTGACCCATTTCACTGTCACCAACAGCAGGATGATCGGACCTCATGTGCCTCCTGCTGTGGCACAGTAAGTGGTATCACATCCACTGTCTTCTTGCCAAAACTGCTAACCTGATTCTAAAAATTGAGAAACAAGTAGACAAGTTCAAAATGTGGAACATTCTACAACTGGTTTAACCTCTTCAAAACAGTGTTATAAAACGAAACAAAAGGAAGAGACAGGGTGATCAAATGCAATGCATGAAACTTTACTGCATCCTGGATCTAAAAAAAAAAAAAAAGTCATGAGGCCCCCTGGGTGGCTCAGTGAGTTAAGCATCCGACTCTTGATTTCAGCTCAGGTCACGATCTCACAGTTCATGAGTTCAAGTCCGGCAACGGTGCGCTGTCATTGCAGAGCCTGCTTGGGATTCTCTGTCTCCCTCTCTCTCCACCCCTCCTCCACTCTATCTCTCTGTCCCTCAAAAATAAAAACGGACAAACTTAAAAAAAAAATTACTTAACCACTTTCAACATAAAATGTACATGAAATGATATTATTGAATTATGGTTAATTTTCTTAGGTTTAACAATGATAAAAACAGTAACAGTAATACTGGGGGTGGTAGGAGACTGTGTTTATTCTCAGGAAACATGTATTTAGGGGTGATGTGCAATGGTGTCTGCAACTTATTCTTTAAAGCTCAGGGGCACCTGGGTGGCTCAGTTGGGTAAGCATCCAACTCTTGGTTTCAGCTCAGGTCATGATCTCACAGTTCATGAGTTGGAGCCCCTCATCATCGGGATTTGCGATGACAGTGCAGAGCCTACTTGGGATTCTCTCTCTCTCTGCTCCTCTCCCGTGTGCGTGCATGCGTTCTCTCTCTCAAAAAATAGACATTTTAAAATAATAAAAGGTCAGAAAAAATAGACATACAGTGAGAGAATCCAATATGACAGAAGGTTAACAATTGCTACAGATGAAGAGTATATAAGTTGTTTTTTTTTTTTCAAATTTTTCACAGTAATTTTTCAAAATTAAAGGTTGAAAGAAAAAGGCTATAAACTTTTGTTTAATTTAAACACTCATGAGTGTTTCTTTTCCCCTCAGCCTTATTTTTTACATAAAAGCTTATGTTCCTCAACCTCATACCTCCTACTACAGAAGTTTCCACTAACTTACCCTTGGAGTGTGGTAACAATTACAGTCCTCTCTGAATGATGCATTCAATATTCCAAATCTAGAGAGGTCATAATAAAAATATATTTAACAATAAAACAGAGCATCAAAAGTCTAATGGGCAGGGTAGTCCAGAAGATAATAGGTGAAAAGCAGAGTGCTCATTTCTGTTTCTCTGCTTTCCATTTTTTCCGAGGCAAGTACTTCAACTATCTTTAGAGACAATTAGAGAAACCCTTTGATAAAATGCAAAACTGTCCTTAGTGCAATGCTCCACACCAAGTGAACAATGAAGTCAAATGTAAGAGATTACAAGGCTGGTAGCTGTGTCCCCAGCCCTGTCTCCCCACAGTAGATCCTTGAACAACTCAAGGGTCAGGGGCACCAATGCTCACACAGTCAAAAATCCACGCATAACTTTCTAAGTCAAAACTCTTACCAGCCTACTATTAACTGGAAGCCCAACCAATAACATAAACAGCTGATTAACACATATTTTGTATGTTGTATTATATACTGTACTCTCACAGTGAATAAAGTAAGCTAGAGAAAAGAGAATGTTGTCAAGAAAATCATAAGTGAAAACCTGCCCAAAATTTTCAATTATATTTATGGAAAAAATGCACGTATAATGGCACCCACACAATTCAAACCCACGTTGTTCAGGGTGAAATGTACATGAAAAGGTCATCTTAAGCTCACTCACAAAATTAGCCAGCAGCAATACCAGAGATCAAGAAAAAAAATTACCAAAAGCTGCAGGTTAAATCAATGAGAAAATCTAAATTGGGGGAATTCGATCTCAAACTGACGATGACAGAGCAGATGGCACACATATTCCCTTCTGGCATTTGGCCCAAGAAATAGCAAACCAAGGAAGAATTCTTATGCAACAAATGAGCACACTTGAGAGATGCTAAGGCAAAACAAAACTTAACCTATTCTTCACTTGTTTATTTCTCATGTCCTTATCACTAAAGAGAGTAAGGGATGAATGCACAAATAGACTGATAGGTAAGCTCTGTCATATTTAAAACACACTGCCAATGGAAAGACTCTGCTTGAACCAAATTAACATACTATCTCACAAAACTAAAGAAGATTCCTGAATAAATGTCTAGCCTCTTTTTATCTTTATTTTTTTAACCAAAAACTTTGCTAAAAATTACTTTCAAAAAAGTTAATGAAGGGGCACTTGGGTGGCTCAGTCAGTTAAGCATCCGACTCTCGATTTCAGCTCAGGTCATGATCTCACAGTTAGTGAGTTCCAGCCCCATGTGGGGCTCTGTGCTGACAGCGCAGAGCCCGGAGCTTGCTTCAGATGCTGCCTCTACCCCACTCATGTGCTCACTTGCTCTCTCTCTCTCTCCCTCCAAAACAAATAAACATTAAAAAATATATTTTTTTAAGTTAATGAATGATCCTTAACAACGGACAGGATAAAATAAACAAGGAACCCAAAACAAAATAAAGTTATTTTTTTTATTCGAAAATAGTTACAATTGGCTATGGGGATTAAAGATCATTTGTTTAAAGGTTTCTTTCCAGCTACCAATGACACATAATATCTAGTACACTAAAATAATCACAATAGTATTATGCCAGGAAAAGTAGGGATTACTTTCTGTACTTTCAAAATCAGTTTAAAATAATAGCAAATTTTCTTTACTTTGGTATATGTTAAAAATATCAATAATAGGGGTACCTGGGTGGCTGAGTTGGTTAAGTGCCCAATTATTGGTTTAATCTCAGGTCATCTCACAGTTCATGAGTTCGAGCCCTGCATGGGACTCTGGACTGACAGTGCAGGGCCTGCTTGGGATTCTCTCTCTCTGCCTCTCTCTCTCTGCCCCTCCCCCAACTTGTGCACACACGCATGCACACGCTCTTTCTTGCTTATTCTCTCTTTCCCTCTCTCTCAAAATAAGTAAATAAACTTAAAAAAATCAATAATAAAGAAGTTTGGATTCAGGTTAGTAAGAGATTTTATAGTTTATTCGTCCCAGCGAAATACCAAGAAAACAACTTTTAAAGTTACAGCGGCATTTTAGAATTCTCACTTCTGCAGCAAATCCATACGCTAAGAACACCTTGCCAAATAAATGAATTGCTTCTGGCGATGACCCATTTTAAAAGAAAAATCCAACTAAAATTTTTGCAAGCGAAATTAAATTACTCTAATGGACTACTTACCTCAAAACCTACTTATGTGTTATCCACATTAAAACCATTCTAAGAAATAGCATGAGATGTTCCATTAATAATACTTTTTCAAAAGTAAGCTAAAATAAAAAGCCTAGACATTACATTCCTATAAAATATGTTGTCTCCATGTATTTAGTGCCTTTTACTACTTTAAATAGTACAGTTCTCTTGAAATAAAATACTGCTTAAGATTTCTTTAAGCTTTGAAAAACAAAAAAGGAAGTTATTCTTGTTATTAGAAACATCTTCATAGTTAATATCTAATATTTATTGAGCATATTTTACATACCAGAAACTGAGTAAATAATGTATACAAATTACCATACCTAATCTTCTGATAATCCTCTGAGGCAGGTACTGTTATCACCATTTTAGAGATGAGGACACTAAATTCAGAAAAGTTAAATAACTATGGCATATTGTTAGGCATTGTCCAAAATCTAATGTCCCTTTCTTTCCTAGTCACAGAGTAATAGCCGGGCATATGGACGCCCAGCAAGAGGATACATCTGCCAGCCTCCATTCAGTTTCCATGTGGTCATGGACTAAGTTCTCACCAACAGTTCTCACTGGTGAACTACGTTCTCACACTGAGTGGAGGTGATGTATGTACCTGCCGTGTTACATGCCTCTCCCCTTTCCTCAGGCTAGAACACAAATGTGGAACTGAGGCAGCTTCAACCATGCAGATGACAACAGCACCCTAAGGGATGGCGGAGCAACAAAACACAGGAATCAAGCAGTGCTAAAGGGCCCGTCCATCCTGGACTACCCATCTACCTGTGAAATAATAGAAAAAAATATGCAGTACTCTCTGATCCCTGTTCCTGACACAAGATTTCCGAAACCTTTGTAATTTCCTAGGAGATAGAAGTGTCTTTTGTTCTAATCAGGTGACTCTAGGTGGGGTCCTGGATGACGGCAGGTTGTTGGAAAGAACAAGCCATGATTAGAAGCCTGGTGTTTTCACCCTACCTCCCATTCTCTTGAGAAGAAAGAAGGGCTGAAAATAGAGTGAATCATGCCTTGGTGATGAAGCCTCCATAAAAATCCTTATAGTATAGGGTTCAAGGAGATTCCAGGTGGATGAACACATCCATGTACTGGGAGGTGGTGCACCCCAACTCCACAGGGAAAGAAGCTTCTGCACTCAGGACCCTCCCAGACTTCACCCTAGGTATCTTTTCATCTTGCTATTCATCTGCGTCCTTCACTATATGCTTTAATAAACTGGTAAACCTAAGTGTTTCCCTGAGTTCTATGAGCCGCTCTAGCAAATTAATCTAATCCAAAGGTCACGGGAACCTCCAATTCGTAGCCAAGTTGACCAGAAGTGATAGGTAACCTGGGGACCTACTACTTGTGTTTGGCATGTGAAATGGCAGAGTTGTGGAACTGAGCCCTTAACCTGTGGCATTTGATGCTGTCTCCAGGCGCATAGGGTCAGAAATGAGTTAAATTACAGGACAACCAGCTGGTGTGCCAGAGAACTGCTTATTAGGAGAAAACCTCCACACATTTGGTAACCAGAAGTGTCTGAAGTGAAGTATTCTGTGTGAACGCAAAGGAGATACACAGGAGGGAAGGACTGAAGTTTTTCCAAAACACTACCTCAGATAAAAAATAAGTGAAAAATGGCCAGAGAAAATGTTAGAGAGAAATAAGCTTTTCTATCTTTAGGGCCACTGTAATTTTGAGGACACTTCCTCAGCTTAGCTCATACCCAAAGAACCATAAGAAGTGGTAACAGAAATGGGGTGCTGATGTTAAATAAATATAAAATAGAAGGCACTGGGTTAGCGATTGGGTGCTAAGTAACAAGAAAGATGTTGCTAGCTGAAAAATGTCCTAAACCGGTGACCCTTGTTTGTCAGAGTAAAACAGTTGGTATATCTCTCACCTGAGACAACCTCTAAGGCAGCCGACCACATACCTACAGAACTTATTGCCCTAAGGAAAAAGTAGATGGAAAGTGCAAGAATGGGCCATTCCCATAATTCCGGGTGTTCCACCAGAATTAATTAGCCAACACTGATAGGGGCTATTGTCACAAAGAAATCCTGGAACTAACTACATTCTTCAGCAAAAGTCAGAGGCTTCCCTACCTCATATAATAAAAATATCTGTGGTAATATGCCTTCTTAAGTTTGTTTCCAGATTAATTTCATCCCTCCCTCAATAAGAATTAAATAGCAAGCACTAAATAAAACCTTCTCAGATTCTGGAAATTGAGAAATGGAATATTTTATTTCCCCCAAAAGTTGTTGGATGAAAACAAATTTTTAATCTTATATACCACAGTTATCTAGTTAGTCTTGTTTCACTTTGATGATACACATGTCTAAAAAGAAAACAATTCGAGCGCCTGGGCAGCTCAGTCATTTCGGCGTCCGACTCTTGGTTTCGGCTCAGGTTGTGAGTTTGAGCCCCTCATCGTCAGGCATGCATGTGTTCTCCCTCTCTCAAAATAAATAAATAAATAAACTTAAATAAATAAATAAAACAATAAAACATCACTGCAGACATATTTCCTTTAGATATATTTAATTGGAGATTTTGCATATTTTGCTTCACTTGTTCTCTCTTTCTTAATATCTTTTTATTTCCAAATTTAGCTAGACTAGTTAGAACTTCATTCAAGGTCAACTTATATGTTTCTTTAAAAATCGGGAAGTTATTATAACCCTCAAATATATCTCTAAATAAAAGAACTCTATATTATGGTAGTTATCGTTCTATTTTCATTATATGAAACTGTAGTTCCCAAAAGCATGTCTGACAGTGACACCAACTTAAAACCTCATAGGACTGAACTTTACCCACCCCCACCTCATGCAAAATAGAGACTAGAAGGGTGAATAAAATTAAGTGCAAGAAAACAACAAGCCTTAAAAAGCACTAGTCAAAAACCTAAGAAAAATTATAGAAATAAAACTTTGTCTCAAATGTCAACTCCTCCTTGATAAACACCAAAACTTATCCAAGAAATGCCTTCTGTCTACTTTTTCTGCAGGATACTTTTATAGCCTTCTGGTCTATTCAGCATTTGTGCGTTTTCTCCTTAAGAAACCTTTATTTTATCATATTATTTATCTTCCTGCTGTGACGGGTGAGGTTTACAATACAAATAAGGAGACTAGATCCTTAATTTCAGCACTATCACTAAGTGACCCTGTCCCAGACTACCAAGGACTATCCCCATTTGTGTCTGTTGTCCCACTGTAATAATCTCAAAGGTATCTCAGGCTGAAGAGAAAGTATAATGGGCACACTATCCATTACTAGCTAGCTATGTGAACTTGAATAAGTCACAAAACTTCTTTGGAACTCAGTTTCTTCTTTGGCCCAAGGAGAATAACCTCTGTGCTACAACTTGTGATTATAGGAGATGACCTATGCGAATGACATGGAAAAGCTCTATATAAACCTAAGTTATTGTAAATAAGAACACAAGGGGGGAGCCTGGGTGGCTCGGTCAGTTAAGCATCTGACTTCAGCTCAGGTCATGATGTCACGGTCCGTGAGTTCGAGCCCCGCATCAGGCTCTGTGCTGACAGCTCAGAGCCTGGAGCCTGCTTCGGATTCTGTCTCCCTCTCTCTCTGCCCCTCCCCCATTCACACTCTGTCTCACTGTCTCTGAAAAATGAATAAACCTTAAAATTTTTTTTTTTAAATAACACAAGAGAAGTCCAAATGCATTTGGACTAAGAAAGAGCAGCTGGCATTGTTATCCTTAAGGTTGCTTTGCATGATTCCAAGAGTCTTAGCAGGTACCACGGCAAGTCACATAACTTTGGTGGGTCTTGTTTCTTTATACGATAAAATAGACACGCTAGATGACCCTTATAGCCCTCTGCAATACTAGAAATGGTATTATCGTAATTACCCTAGTCAACTTTCTCCAATTACTACAAACATATCGCTTATGTGATATCCATCAAACAGGCTACCCCCTGAATTTATAAATTCCTGGACCTCAATCAAAGTCATAAATCCAGCTTGCAATCTTGTTTGGCTGGGCAGCACGATTTTTTATTTTCACTTTTAAGTTATCTGCCCCTTTCTTTTTAAATAAGAAGATTACACATAAAAATTCTAATTTCTCTTTTTAAAAAAACTAGCTTATCAGGGCGCCTGGGTGGATCAGCTGGTTAAGCATCCAACTTCAGCTCAGGTTATGATCTCACAACTCTGCGAGTTCAAGCTCTGCATCAGGCTCTCTGCTCTCAGCACAGAGCCCACTTTGGAGCCTCTGTTTCCCCCTCTCTCTGACCCTCATTCTCAATGAGAATGACCCAGTCATTCTCAAAAATAAACAAAAAAAGAAAGAAAGAAAAACTAGCTTATGTAGCATCCTGGGGCAACACTCTGGAAGGAGCTGGTAACAGCTGTCCCTTTAGAAACTGCATGTAAGGTCCAGCTTACCAGAGCTCTCATCTAGTTTGCTTCACAGATTTATGTTACCTTCCCACGTGGTGCAGGTATTTGAGCTTGCTCCCCAGATGCACAAAGAATATATGGCCACTCACATCCATTACATGACTAAACCTGTTACTTTCTATCCCTAAATATGTGTCCCCAGTAGCCTACTCATTTATCAATGAAATTTAAACTATGAAATCCCATGTTGGTTTCTTATTCAAAAGGATTACAAGAATTCTTATCCCTACACTCTTTTTTATTTAGGTACATAAAAAATAACAAAACACAGCAACTTAAGGTTTCAACTAGGAATCAGAAGTTGGGTTCCATTTAATTTTGTGATTTATTCATTTCCTAACCCCTGACATGGCGTCAAGTCATCTAAAATTTTTTAAACTTTACCAGCTTAAAAATGGGAGAACAAGTGAGGTAATGTCTAAGTCCAGGAAGAATCAGAAAATAGTACTTAATTGGGTCTAATGAAGAATGTACTGTATAGCAAAATCTGAGAAACTCATTTAGTTTAGTAACCTGTTTGAGAAAACTATCAAGTTGGGTATTTCTGTACATGTTGCCACACAAAGCATAAATAAATAAATAAATAAATAAATAAATAAAAGCAATATACTCAAAAGAATTGAAAGAGATGTGTAGATCTATGCTCATATTCACAATAGCAAAAGGTAGAAGCAACACAAGTGTCTACTGATGGATGAACAGATAAACAAGATGTGTTAAATGCATACAACAGAATATTAATCAGCGTTAGGAAGTGAGGAAATTCTGACATATACTACAACCTGGATGAACCTGGAGGACATTATGCTAAATGAAATAACCCAGTCACAAAAAAAAAACAAATACTGTACGACTCCACTTATATGAGGTAGCTACAGTAGTCAAATTCATAAAGACAGAAAGTAGAATGGTGGCTTCAGGAGCTAGTGGGAGGGAGAAAGGGGGAATTTTTGTTTAATGGGTACAGATTTTCAGTTTTCCAAGACGAGAAGTGTTCTGGAGATTGCTTATACAACAGAGTGAATGTACTTAACATTACAAGCTGTACATTTAAAATGGTGAATTAAGACAACAAAATTTTGTTACGTGTATTTTACCTCAATTTAAATATTTTTAAAATATACACATGGATGTTTAAAGAAGTATATACCTATAAAAAGCATTAAAAAAACAGATAAAAAAGATGAAAAAAGATAATAAAAATTGTGCTTCTGGGGCGCCTGGGTGGCTCAGTTGGTTAAGCATCCGACTTTAGCTCAGGTCATGATCTTGTGGTTTGTGGGTTCAAGCCCCACAATGGGCTCTGTGCTGACAGCCTGGAGCCTGTCTGGGATTCTGTGTGTCTCTCTCTCCCTATCCCCTGCTCATGCTCTGTCTCTCTCTCTCTCTCTCTCTCTCTCAAAAATAAGTAATGCTAAAAAATAAAAATAAATTAAATAAATTAAAAAAAACCATGCTTCAAAATCTTGAAAGAAAGAAAGAGGAAAAAAAAGAAGCCAATCAATTGTAACATCACATTCTAGCAGCCAGTGGTAAAATTCAGTAGGAGGGGGAAGCACTTCCAGAATAGCCAAGTAAGAATCACCCAAAATTTGCTCCTCCATAAAAGCACAAAAGCTACCAAAAATTGTCAAAATCAACTTTTTCAAAATTATGGAAATAAACAAAAGACTTACAACATTACAATGATACTTGAGTCATGAATGTTTGAATGTCAACAAGAACACTGAGTTTTGTAGGATTTTAATTTCCCTGTTTCCATCACTCTCTCCCTAGTATCACAGGACCCTTGAAAATGAGCATCCTTGCAGCCACAAATGACTGAGAAAGCCAGTACTCTAGTGATCCATGAGAAGGCAAAATGGGTTTGGAGTTCCCCTAAAAAGGCCTTATCCCAGAGAACTGTCATTATTTGACCTGGCAGTTATCTGGAAAAGCCCCATTCTCTGGGCTTGTGCTTACTGGGCCCAACTCAGGGATCACTCATTGGAAAAAGCTCTAGCCTCTCAGCATTTGTTGAAAACAATTGTTTAGGGCACTTGGGTGGCTCATTTGGTTAATCAATCCTCCAACTCCCGATTTCAGTTCAGGTCATGACCTCATGATTGTGGGATCGAGCCCTGTGTCAGTCTCTGCACTGACAGTGTCAAGCCTCCCTGGGATTCTCTCTCTCTCTCTCTCTCTCTCTCTCTCTCTCTCTCTGCCCCTCTCCTGCTAGCATGCACACGCGTGTGCACACACACTGGCACACTCTCTCTCCCTCTCTCAAAATAAATAAATAAACATTTAAAAAGAAAAGAAAAGAAAACAGTTGTTTAACACTGCAAACACCTGAAGCAACAATACCAGTTGTGGGCGGGGGGGGGGGGGGGGGAGATGGGGGAGAGGCTGACTAAAAAAACTTAAAACGAAAATCTGGGGAATAAGATGTACATAGAAGGACTTGAAGAGCTCTGACATATTCCTTGGGATATAGAAGACCACATGCATATGTAGCACTACACACACATGCAACAAATATCTGAGAAGACCCTCATCTTTCACCTCTGGCTGACACTGAGCCTCTATGCCTGCAGCAACTGAAGGCCAAGGCAGAGTTGTAAATAGCAGCATGGCTGATTGCTGAAGATGTACCCTAACATGCACCCAGGGCTTCTCAGCACCGATGGAAGGACTTATTCATTCCAAGCATTTAAGGAAATTTCTGTCAAATCACTAGCTGACCACTAAGGTAACTAAGCAGAGGCTTCAGTAGCCACATGTGACAAAAAATACAGACTTTACAGAATTTATTCAGAAACGTCTGTAAACAAATAACAACAAAGAGCAAAACTACCAAACCCTGGGGAGGGAATGAAATCTCATTTTCAGAGTTGCCATGAGATATTATTTGAAATGTCCACTTTCCAACAAAAACCTACCCCCCCCCCCACACACACACAAATAAATAGGAGAGTATGGTCCCTGCATAGGAAATAAAGTAGTAAATTAAAATATGTCCCTAAGAGGGGCATCTGGGTGGCTCAGTCAGTTAAGCATCGACTTTGGCTCAGGTCATGATCTCACAGCTCATGAGTTTAAGCCCTCTCCCTCTCTCTCTCTCTATCTCTCTCTCAAAAACAAATAAACATTAAAATTTTTTTATTTTTTTTTAATTTTTCAATGTTTATTTACTTTTGAGAGAGAGAGAGAGAGCACAAGCATGGTGAGGGGCAGAGAGAGAGGCTCCAGGCTCTGAGCTGTCAGCACAGAGCCTGATGTCGGGCTCAAACTCACGAACCACGAGATCATGACCTGAGCTGAAGTCGGACACTTAACTGACTGAGCCACCCAGGTGCCCCCCAAAATTTTTTTTAAATATGTCCCTGAGAAATCCAGATGGGGCATACTAAACGAAGATTTAAATATGCTATTATAAGCATGTTCAAATTATTAAAGTAAACCATGTCTAAAGAATTAAAGTAGAATAGAAAAAGAATATTTCACCAGAGAATATCAATATAGAGACAAAAATTATTAAAAAAAAAAGATTAAAAATTCAGGTGTGGAAATGTACAATACCCAAAATGGAAAATTCGCTAGAGGGATTCAACAATTTGAATAGGCAGAAAAAAGAATCCGCGAACTTGAAGACATGTCAGTTGAAATTATCCAGTCTTAGGAATAAAAAAAAGAATGAAGAAAAATTAACAGAGCCTCAGAGATCTAGAGAACAACAAATATTGTATCAATACATGCATATGGGGAATCCCCCAAAGAAAGGAAAAGGAACAGAAAGAATATTTAAAAAATAATGGCCAAAAACTTCCCACATTTGATGAAAACATTAATCTATACATCCAAGAAGCTCAACAAACCCGAAGTAGGATAAACTGTAAAGAAACCCCACCAAGACACATCATAGTCAAAATGTCAAAAGACAGAAACTTAAACACAGTAGGAAAGTCTACCACATAAAAGGGATTCTCAATAACAGTAACAATTGATTTTTCATCAGACACTAGAGAAGGCTAGAAGGCAGTGGAACAGCATATTCAAAGCAGTGAAATAAAAAGGTAAAACAAGACTTCTATATCCAATAACATTATCCTTCAAAAATGAAGAAGAAATTAAGACATTCCCATTTAAGCAAAACTTGAGAGAATCTGTCACTAGAGAATCTGCCCTTCAAGAAATACTAAAGTTAGTCCTTGAGGCTGAAATGAAAAAACACCAAACATTAACTCCAACCTACACAAAGACATTAAGAGAATCAGTAAAGCTAACTACGTAGTTAAATGTAAAAGACAACATAAATGTATTTGCTCTAACCCTTTTCTATTATCTGATTTAAGAACAACTGCATTGACAGTTGAGCCTGAGTGGCTCAGTCAGTTATGCATCTGTCTTCAGCTCAGGTCACGGTTTCATGGTTCATGGGTTCGTGCCCCGCATCGGGCTTTCTGCTGTCATCAGGGAGCGCACTTGGGATCCGGATCCTCCATCTCCCTCTCTCTCTCTGCCACTCCCCTACTTGCCTGCACATGCACGCATGTGCTCTCTCTCTCAAAATTAAACTTTTAAAAGAAAAAGTGCAGTGATGGGCTTGTAATATGTAAAGCAAGGAATGGAGCTATATTGAAGCTTCTGTATACTTCCGAAATTCATCTGAGTAAGGCTGTTTTAAATTAAAAAGGTTATTGTAATCCCCACAGCAAACGTAATGATATAACTCAAAAAATATCATAATAATATTATCAGTCATGACAGAATAAAGACCTATGAAAATCAACAAGGGAATTAAAAGCAACAAGGGAACTGAAATGGCACACTAGAAAATAGATATTTAACACAAGGCAAGGCAGTAATGAAGGAACTGAATAAAAACGACCTGAGGCATACAGAAGACAAATAGCAAAATGGTAGACAAATAAAATCTTGTCAGTAATTAACATTAAATGCAAATAAATTAAACATTCCAGTCACTAGCTAAACACTCTAGTCAAAAAGCAGAGATAGGCAGAACATATTTTTTAAGTGATCCAACTACTTGCTGCCTAAAAGAGACACTTTAGATTCAGAGACACAAACAGGATGGAGGTAAAAAGATGGAAAAAGATACATCATGCAAAGAGCAACTTAAAAAAAGAGATGGATTGGCAATACTAATATCAGACAAAATAGACCTTAAGACAAAAACTGTAACTAGAGAGAAAGAAGAATATTTTATGATAAAAGAGTCAATTCAGAAGGAAGACATAATGATATAAACAATGTATGTACCTCAGAACAGGACTATAAAATACACAAGTACAAATTGATAGAGTTGAGAGAAAGACAATTCAACAATAGTTGGAGATGTCAATATTCTACTTGTCACAACTTACATAATAATTAGACCAACAAGGATAGGTATGACACCAAAAGCACAAGGGTGAAAAACATAATAACTGGACTTCATTAAAATTATAAATGATTGTGCTTCAAATGACACTATCAAGAAAGTAAAAAGATAATCCACAAAATAGGATAAATATTTTCCAGTCATGTATTTCATAAAGGTCTAGGATCCAGGATATAAAACAAATTCATACAACACAAACGTAAAATAACGCAATTTAAAAACTACCAATGAGAGGTGCCTGGGGTGGCTCAGTTGGTTAAACGTCGGATTCCTGGTTTCTGCTCAGGTCATGATCTCACGGTTGGTGAGTTCAAGCCCTTCTTCAGGCTCTGCACTGACAGTGCAGAGCCTGCTTGGGATTCTCTCTCTTCCCCCGCCCCCCCCACCCCACCTCCACTCTAAATAAATAAATAAATAAGCAATGAATTTGAAGAGACATGTCTCCAAAGAATATATGCAAATGGCCAATAAGCACATGAAAAGATGCTCAACATCATTAGTCATTAGGGAAAAGCAAATCAAAACCACAATGAGATAGCACTTAATACTTCCTTGGATGGTTAAAGTCAAAAAGAAAAATAAATAACAAGTGTTGCTGAGGATACGGAGAAATTGGAACCTTCACACGTTGACTGAAATGCAAAATAGCACACTCAGTTTGAAAAATGGTTTAGCAGATCCTCAAAATGACAAATGTAGTTACCATATGACCCAGAAATTACACTCTGAGGTATGTACTCAACAGGACTGAAAACATATCCATATAAAAACTTTCACACAAGTTTTCATATCAGAATCATTCATAATACAGCCAGAAAGTGAGAACATCTGAAATGTCCATCAACTGGTGAATGGATAAACAAAATGTGGGATATCCATACAGTACAATTTTATTTGGCTATAAAAAAAGAACAAAATAGGGGAGCCTGGGTGGCTCAGTCGGTTGAGCATTTGCCTGAGCATCTGACTCTTGATTTTGGCTAAGGTCATGATCCCAGGGTCATGGGATAGAGCCCTGTGTTGGGCTCTGCACCGAGCCTGGAGGCTGCTTAAGATTTTCTCTCTTGGGACACCTGGGTGGGTGGCTCAGTCGGTTAAGTGTCTGACTCAATTTCAGCTCAGGTCATGATCTCTCAGTTTGTGAGTTCGAGCCCCGTGTTGGGCTCTGTGCTGACAGCACAGGGCCTGCTTGGGATTCTCTCTCTCCCCCTCCCTCTCTGCCCCTCTCTTGCTTGTGCTCGTTCTCTCTCAAAACAAAGTTAAAAAAAAAGTTTAAAAAGAATCTTTTTGAAAAAGATTTTCTTTCTCTCTCTCTCTCTCTCTGTCCCCCTTCCCACTCCTGTGCTCGCTCTCTCTCTCTCTCTCTCTCTCTAAAAGAAAAAGAACAAAGTACTGATACACACTACAACATGAATAAACCTTGAAAACATTATACTAAGTGAAAGATGCCAGTCACAAAACACTACATATTATATAACTCCACCTTTTCTTAAGTTTATTTATTTTATTTTGAGAGAAAGAATGCTTGCATGTGAGTGGGAAGATGGCAGAGAGAGAGAGAGCAAGCTGGACGGGGGCAGAGAGAAGGACAGAGAGAATCCCAAGCAGGCTCCATGATGTCAGCAGGGAGCCCAACTCGGGACGCAATCTCACAAACATTGAGTGTCTGGAATAGGCAAATTTATAGAGACAGAATGTAGGACAGCAGTTGCCAGGAGGTGGGAGGAAGGGTCACGGTGAGTAACTAATGGGTAACTGGGCTTCTTTTGGGAGGGATGAAAGGGTTCTGAAGTTACCTAGCGGTGGTGGTCGCACAGCTTCGCAAATATACTAAAACTCGCCAAATTGTACACTTAAAATGGTGAATTTCATGGTATGAGGATTATTATCTGAATAAGGCTATCGTTTTTTTTTTAATCAGTAAGGAAAATGAATACCTACAGAATGATTTTCCAAGATGAAAAATAAATTACATTTTGCCTTACAATCATTTCAGACCAACAAACATTCACTAACCCAGACTGTTCTAGATGCCAGGATGCAAAGATAAATAACAAACAGTACTGATCCTTGAGGAACTTAGTTTTTAACAAGAAACATCATCAATAATAAATATTTGGAAAGAATTTTGATTCTTTCTCCTAGTTTTCACTTTCAAAATATATAAAATGCTAATTTTACCATGACAAACTTTAATTGAAAATCTAATTCCAGCAAACGTTCAATATTAGCTGGCATCCAAATATAACAACCAGATGCTAAAGAAAAATTAACTCAAATTCTATTTCCCGTCACACTCCTCTCCCAACACAAGAATGTCCAAGTTGTGGTCCAGCCCTCCAGCCCTGATTGCTGTGTTGCTGTGTGGGATCCCAGCTTGGGTGTACCAAGAAATGTCCATATCTCCATTTCCTCACCCTTGTCCCAACCCCCTTCAGATCTCACAGGACCTAAACTGTATTCCTTTAAGCCCCCAACTCTTTCTTTCAAACACCTTTAGCCACCAAGGTTCTGCAGATATACATTTTGTCAGGTCATCAACACAAATGCAGCTCCTTTCTTTCATGTCTTTCATTTCTTTTACTTAATAACGATCCAAAATGGTCCCTACCAAAACCCAAACACCTCTGTGTTTGGTGCCCTGCATCACAAAAGCTGAGCAGTGATACAATCTCATATGTTCTGTGGCTCCAGAACAAGGGTTGTAAAACAGATGCAGGCAGCATATGAATTTTGTTTGGCCTGTGCTGTTCTAAAAACATTTTAATTACCACTCAAAAGATGTTTTACATACAAACTTACATTTCTAGCTTCGTTTGAAAAATGTGAAGATTTGGCCATGCTAGACCCAAATTCCCATGTGGTAACAACGGAGCGAGCTGAGTGGCCCCCTCTCCCCTCTGATGAAGAATGCCTTTCCCATGATCCTCACCACTCTACAAGGTCTCCATGCACACCACATCCAGCTGGTTTCATCTGTGACCTGCTGGTTCTGGAGGCATTAGACTTTAAGTCAAGTGCAAGCCCTCAGCATCAGAAATTGTTTCAGATTCTAAAGGGAAGACCTCTTCCTTTATTTTCAGTATTAGGCTGCATGGCCACGCCCCTCCGCCTTTACCAAGCTCTCCTAGTTTCTCGCTCCAACAACTGCTTCAAATTCCTGTAATCACCATCATGTCTCACACATATCACCCACTTAAATTCCTCCAGGACACTCCTACAGAGACATCTTCTGGCCTGGAAACTTCTACGTGAAGCAGCGTAATGAGGCCACACTGCAGAAAGTACTGACAATCTCACCCAGAGACTGATGAAATCCTCATTTCCAGTCTTCCTTCTCTTTGAAGATAAATGCTCCTCCTAAATTTCGGGATTCTGGTAAGTTAAAACAATGTTTCTCCAACTTTGCTTTCCCTAATACAACACAGCTGGGGATCTTGTTCAAATGCAGATTCTGATTCACAGTAGTTCTGGTGTGGGGCCTGAGATTCGGCATTTCTTTTTTTTTTTTTTTTTTTTTTGACAAGCTTCCAGGTGATGCTGATGCTTGCCGGTCTATGGACTACACTTTGACTAGCAAGGAGTTAGAAGACTTACAAAGGATGGGGCGCCTGGGTGGCGCAGTCAGTTAAGCGTCCGACTTCAGCCAGGTCACGATCTCGCGGTCCGTGAGTTCGAGCCCCGCGTCAGGCTCTGGGCTGATGGCTCGGAGCCTGGAGCCTGTTTCCGATTCTGTGTCTCCCTCTCTCTCTGCCCCTCCCCCGTTCATGCTCTGTCTCTCTCTGTCCCAAAAATAAATAAAAAAAAAAAAAACACGTTGAAAGAAAGAAGACTTACAAAGGAAGAAGGAGTTCTGAGATTAGAATTACCTCAATGAATCAGACCCCCAAGACTTGACTTTCTGCCATTTTAAAAACTACAAAATGTTAATTATTTAGTATCTGTGCCAACTTAATATCTGATTTATATAAATAATAACCTTTCATAATGGTCCATGAGAAAGAAACAATGCCTTTCAACCATTAGGCATTGATAATTGTATATTCACTCCATGATCAATACTGGGCATTATACACAGGTGTTGGCCAAGTTTCCACATATTGAGGGTGCTTAAAACCTAGTTGGCGAAAGGCTGGTAGGAAACAAAATAACTAGTACACCATCTAAAGCAAAGAAGATTATGATATTAACTACTATAAAACAGTGATATGAGGGTGGCATATCAGCATCTGGAGGGGAAGATGTCAAACCAAACCCACTTCCTTCTATCCCCTCAGATTATGACACTGATTCTACCCGCCCTTTCTGTCAGTCACTGACAAAGGAAGCTACATATGCTACAAGAAATGCCATATTCTTCAGAAAGGTAAGACGGGAAAAATGGGAAAACTACTGTTTTCAGATTGTATACAGAAAGGCAATGGAGGTACGGGGCCTGGAGAGTAAATTCAATTGGTGGGTGTTCCAGGAGGGAAGTGCCTCTTGTGGTAGAAGGAAGGTACTGAGGGAGAGAGGAGTCTGGGGTATTTACGGGACAGAAAGAAGACTGGCCTAATAAAAGTAAACCAGAGTGAGTGCCCCACTCACCACCACCCCATTCTGAGTAGAGGAAGCATGAAAAGGATCTCCTAAGAACTTGATGACCGCCTGTGAAGAACATTAAAGAGATATTTCTTCACAGGAAGGCCGAACTGGTCTGTCTCTCAGTTCCTTTCCAATTTTTCCTCAGCTGAAGCACAAAAGTTCAATTTTCCTCTCGCACATAATTCTAACCGGGATAACATGCCTTGCCTGCTGTTGAGCATGGAACGTGACTGAAGAGAATGTGGTTGTGTAAAAGACCCTATAAATTTAACAAAATGACAGCCAACCCCGCCGCATCAGGTAAATTTCTCCCGCTGCTCAGCATCCCCAGTTCTTCGAGACTGTTCTCATAGATACGTCTTATTTCCAACCATGTCATCAGTTATCTTTGTGACTCTTCTCTGAACCCTGTCCAAGTGACCCTTATCCCTCTCACATAGGCAGGCAATGAGGTGCACTTCAGGTCTTCCCTGACTACTCCATCCAAAGGAAGTCTCTGTTACACTCCACCGTCTATTGAAGTCCCCTCTACAAAGTACTTATGCTTCCGACCATATTTTTTCATTTTTTACTTAGGAAACATTGCAAATATATATTCAGAAGCTCATCTAGTTCAGAAGTTAATAGCAGCCCATATACCACCACCCACATTTAACAAATGTAAACATTTTTGCCACATTTGCTTTGCAATTATGTATGTATTTGTTTATCATATCCTTGTTGTCTATTTCCTACTAGATTCTCTGTTTTATCTGGGCAGGGCCATGTCTAATTATCAACCTCTTTTATACCTATCACTTAGCATAGAGCCTGGCACGTATGTAGCTCTCGATGTTTGTTCAATGAATAGTGCATGAATCGCTTATGTTCTAGAAGTAAATAATGGTGACCAATATAGAAGGGTTATCAGACAAAAGACAAAGATTCCATCTTTATTTATATTCAAAAAAAGGGAAATGGATCTTTATTGAAGAAAGAGGGTTCAAATTTAAATGCGTGCTATAACTGGACATTACACATTAGAGTGGGTTAGCTGAGCAAGGAACAGAATTTCCTTTCCCTAGAGGCCCTTATCCCTCTTGCCCTGGGTAGCACAGGTATCCACCTAAGACACGGAGATACAAGAGATGGGCTCACAAAGTCTCTTCTAGCTTAAAGATGCCAATTAAATGACTTAAGGTGGAAAGAACAAATGAAAAGAAGATGGGAGGGAAGAAGAGAGGGAAGGAGGGATGAAGGGAAGAAGGCCTATGCATAGAGAATCCAAGACCACTAGAGATCATTTATTTTTTCTAGGTTAGGTCAGGGGCAATACAAATCATGTCCTGAAAGCTTTTGAATATCAACTCCATTTGTCTCGAATGAAGCCAAGCCTAAGGCAAACGTATATAAAAAGTGATGTCCAATGGTCAGACTTCTCCATCTCTTTCTACCTGTCCCCCCCTAACACCCAGTATCTCCATGAAAATCTTAAAAGCCTAGGTTCCTCCCAGCATGGTTCTCTACATGCTCTCAAATACCATGTATACACTTGTACCTTCTCTCCATCAAATTAGTAGGTCTAAGTTCTACTTCTTTGTGTTCTTATTCTTTTAATGGGTCATCAAGAGGAAATATGGTTATTATTTAAAGGACTGTCCATTACTGAAAATATTACCTCCGTAACCCTTTACAGTCAATGTAGATCTCCAACTTTCTCTAATGAAAAAATTTCTTAGTCCTAAGATTGTTGCAGATTGTTTTATTTGTTGACAATTCTTCCTTCCCTCCCTGTCCTTGACATCACTCACTGTGGGCAGAGTATATCGCTGAGGTGTGCCACTTGACAGAAGAGAAATAGTTTCTCATCGGTGCCATGAAGAAACATTCGTCTTACTCCACAGATAAAATATTTTACGTGTGCCTTCCCTCTAAATGGCCAGCATATGTCAGCATGGAAAAGCAGTCTTATGCTCCCTGCCTGTCACTTTGCACAGCACACTCCTATACTCAGGGGCTGCACTTTGACTACACCCAGTTCTCTCTTTCTTTTAGTATTTCCTCAAGATCAGAAGGCACTACATCTGTTCTGTGAACGGAGCAGCACACAGACTGGCTTCTCGGTACAGCTTCTTTTCTTTACAAAGCCATCACCTTCTCATTCGAACATGAAACTAGTGCTCTGTAAGTCCTGCCCCCTTAGCAACTTTTCCGGTCTCATTAATACCAGTTAGCCAAAAGAAAAATCTCCTCTCTTGTAGCACGAGTTTTCAGTGATAAATGAACAAAGCATCACCAAGCACTCCTCCCTGAACAAGCGCCAAGAGCTGATTCATTCTGTGCATGACCTCAGTGGTTTCATCCAACCATAAAGTGAAATATCTGCTAGTATGTACTTGATCGGAATCGCTCTTCCACATGCTACTCCACTGCTCTTATGCAACAGCCAACCGTGTCATTTGACAGAGGAATTCTGTCAATAACTTCTGGTTTCTCTTTAAGGATGTTTGTCTTTAGCTATCTAGCCGATTTTGCAAGTGTCTATCCAATAATATGACTCATTCTTATTTTTGCTACAAGAGTCCTTTAATGATGCTACTAGGGTTTTAGTCCCTTCCCTACCTGTAGCAATAGGATATGTTAATTTTGTAATGGAAAGCATTGTTGTGTGCTTGTCCTGGAAAACTTCAATGGTATAACAGAGAAGCCACTGTGCTTTGTTCGAAAATGACACCAAAACATCCATGGCTTCATGCCACTATTGGACAGTTTCATAACAGGGAACGACTGGGAATTAGGAGCGAATGGATGGCAAAGTCAAGAAAAAAAAAACAGCTTTAAGATAGTCATCATCATACTTCCGTTAGCACTTTTCAATTTCAGTTACTGTTTGGAGATTATCACGGATTCCCTTGTTTTTATACATACAGATTTCACATTTTATATTTGCAGCAGGATTGAGTTCTCTAAGCATGTTTATGACATTCTGAACCCCAGCATTTACATTACTATTTTAATTACTATTTTCACACTTCAAAGAACCACTCTTGAGCCACTGTTGTATTTTTGCAAAATGGGGGTATAACTTAAGACTAGCAACAACCAAAAATATGCTAGTTTAACAAATAAACAGTAAGCAAATGACACAAAGAGTATATTAACCAAGATGAAGTGCACTATTTGTGAAATGTAAGTCATATTGACCAGTGCAGGCTTCATAGCACAAACACAATTTTTTAATATTATGAGTTTTAAGAACACAATGGGATTTCTGCTGACATTGTAATTACTCTTCATATTGTAATATCAAGGTCCTACATGCTCTGCCACTTCTATTAACACCTTTCTGATCTCATTTCCAACTCCACCCAGTCACCCCACCCCATCATGCTGATCTTCTTGCTAATCTTTGAACACATCCTTTAGGCTTTCACACTGGCTGTTCCTTGCACCTGGAAAACTCTGTATGAGTAACTTCTCTAGCCTCCTTCAAAGTCTTGGCTTAAAGTTAGGATCTCTTTCCCCAGGAAGGCTACTCAAACACATTTATCCTGTTCTACTTTCCCTTTCTTCCAAAGCATGTACTTCCTTCTAGCATGCTATTTAAGCTACTTATTCATTTTTTTAATTATCTGTCTCCCATCCCACCCTTCCGCCCCAAGAGAATGAGAACTTCACAAGGGCAGGGATCTCTTGTTTTATTCATTGGTATATCCTCAGCAACTAGATGAGACACTGACTTATGAAAGGTGCCCAATAAATAGTAGTTGAGTCAATGAACCAATGAATAAAATGTTTTCATTGCTTTTCCTTTCTAACCACCAAACTATCTGCAGATCTTTGAGAACTAAACAGAAAGTGAGAACCAACACTGATTTTTAAACAAGAATTATACTAACAGATTGGTATTCAAACTACACAAGGTCAGGAGATGATTTAAAGTTTAGACAGGCTGGATGCAGAGAGTTTAGTTCAAAAGTCAATCCATAGAAGAGATTATGAAGGCCACAATTTTCCAAATAACTAGGCCTTCTTGAATGGTTTATTTCAACCTTACAGTACACACGTCTATAGACATATGATCAATGTTTGTGTAAACAATACACACATACATGTATCTGCATGCACATGCATAAAAATTTATGTTGAACATGGGGTGTTCACCCATGGGTGAACTCAGTTGGGGTGGCTCAGTCAGTTAGGCGACAGACTTCGGCTCAGGTCATGATCTCATGGTTTGTGGGTTCAAGCCCCACATCAGGTTCTGTACTGGCAGCTCAAAGCCTGGAGCCTGCTTCGGATTCTGTCTCCCTCTCTCTCTCTGCCCCTCTACCGCTTGCACTCGGTTTCTCTCTCTCAAATATAAATAAACATTTTTAAAAAATGTTTTAACTGTTCCCTCTGTTAAAAAAAAAAATTATGTTGAACAAATCTAGAAGAAGCTAAAGACATTTTTCCATCTTATGGGTATTCTTCATAAAAAGATAATGGCTTGGGTCATAGTTAAGATGACCATACATCATCATCTTCCTGGGACAGTCCCAGGTTATGCTTGTTGACCCAGTGCCTCTTCCAGTTATTGCTACTTTTTACTCTCAAAAGTGTCCTTGTCTGGACAAAAGAATTACATAGTCATCCAAGTTATAAAGGAGATAAATAAACCCCTTCCTATGCTGACCTCAATTTTAAGGATTTTATTGGAGTGCGTATGGAAAAGGTGACAGCCATAATTAATTCTAACACATACTGGCCAGAACTGCAAGTGAACTATTTCAAACAGGCAATTCTTCGGCGAGGTAGATAGCAACAGTTGCAGAAGTAGATCCCACAAGCTTCAAATATCTAGGTTTGGAACCCAAACCCTTACCAGGTCCCCTGCACAATCTCAAACCCCTATGAGAACTTTCATGGGCTGAGCAGGCTCACCACATTCTTCTCTGCAAGCCCTGTTGGCCCTAGGTAAACGGGGAAGTGTTAGCTCCTCACATTCTTGAAAGACAATAATAACATAGGCTTAGAGCCATAGCAGACACTTAGCAACTTAAGGATAAAACTATTTCTTTCCTGTATGTGTAAATAAATACATAATCAATTACCTCATTCTTCTATCTTCCTTGATATTTTTTTCTGTGTGCATTTTTTGTTTTTTGTTTTGTTTTGTTTGTCTTGCTTATCTTTGCATATAATGAATAAAAGACAAATCTGTGGTCCGGAGAGGGTGGTAAAGAAAAGTCAAGATTCCTTAACATCTAGGATGACCAAAAAATTTATCATCCCAACCAGGGCACTTTTAAACGTGAATAGGGGTGCTTTTGATAACTAAGATAGGTCAACAGGAATAAGCTAGGACTGTTGCAGACAAACTAGGAGGTCTGGTCACTCTTCTAATTCCCCATTCATATTCCCATAGAAAAGACATCCTGTGTATAAAGAAGCAACCTCTGTCTCTGTTAGGTCAACCAAACTTCAGATATAGTCCTCTCTCTTTCAGGTCACGCCTGGCTTTCAACAATGGAAATGGAAAGGTTTTCACTCCATGCTGCCTTTCCCTATTCAACGCACCATGCAAAACTGGTTCCATTTTTACCCAAGGAAAAAAGCAACACACTAAAACGTGGATCCAGGCCAGGCTCATAGCAAGCCTCAGGCCTGGAGCCTCGGGTTTCTCTTAAAGCAACACTTCATGAGACAGCAACCTGGTAAGAGGGTACACAGATACCAGCCAGTGATTTAAAAAGTATTTCGAGTGTTAGATCCTTTCACTGACGCTAGGGCACCCGTTGAAACTGGACAGAGCCCAAAAGCCACCTCTCCCGCAAAATACATTCATCCACAGAAAAGGTTATAGCATCTGTCCTCAACTACAGGTAACAACCTAAGTTTCTTTGCCTTTTGCTGAGATCAAGGGTGAAAAAGTCTTTGAAAAGAATAAGAAACCATGATTTTCTCTCAAGATCACATTGCCCAAGAAAAACAGAGCCAATGCTTACTTTTATTCCATATTTCCTGTTCAGAGGGGTCAAACATTGCTCATGTTCTTCATTAAATCTAGTCCTGTCACTGATGAATATTAATTTGCTGGGATATTTTCCCTCACAATCAGAGAGGGAAGACCAGATTTATAATCTACAGCACATAAAGAGCTATAATACTGGATGGAGCAGAAAAGCTCCAGCTGGCTTTTCTCAAATATTCAGAATGACTTTGATTCTTCACAGACTCCATGGTCATTCATAAAGATTCGCTGCCAAAGTCAGCTCAAAGTTGTGATAGAGGTGATGGTAAAGCAAATGTCTTGGGCTAACTAATTACAGAAGGTAAGTACTATCCATAGCTGAGGCTCTGGGGGCAAGGGCTGTAAGACTGGGAACCACCTGCCATAGAGATGGTGGATGAATTCATGCAGAGTGGACTACCATCCTTCCAGCGAGGAGACTGTATGCGAGCAAGGGGCCATTTGTTGAAATGAACAAGAGCTAAGAGAGTTATGACTGTTTTCTCCCCAAAGGTGGTATGGTAATCTTAAATGCAAAGACATCTTCGCTAATATAACTGTTTAAACTGCTTCACATAACCACAAATGAGACCAAAATGTGCCAAACAAATAATCAAAACAAACAACTTAATGATGACTTTTTAAAT
This sequence comes from Panthera uncia, assembly GCF_023721935.1. Classification (NCBI taxonomy): domain Eukaryota; kingdom Metazoa; phylum Chordata; class Mammalia; order Carnivora; family Felidae; genus Panthera; species Panthera uncia. The sequence goes on along the minus strand of NW_026057584.1, from coordinate 38,398,008 downwards.
GCTCAAAGAAAGAAGAAATTAACTGGTTAGGAGATCAAATGGTAAGGTTATAATGTCTCCTTTGGGAGATCAAAATTACATTTTCCCCACCCTCCACAGCACCCTACCCCTCCTGCCAACAGTGAAGTGGATAGTTTCTGAAAAATACAATGACCCTTTATGCCGGGCTTCTCTTGTCTGCTAAGGATGCCATCTGTCTCCCACACTATATAAACAATCCCTGCAGGAATCTTCTGATGACCAAACAGATTAGCAAGCTCCAGATTTTCACACCATTAATAATATCCCCATCCAGATTAGGCCTCTTGCTTTAATAATACCAAAGATAAGCCATATAACTGATTTCTCTGTATAAGTAATGTGAGTGTCATGTTAAAGATAATCTCTCAGAGGGTACAGCCATCTGTTGGGAGGAGGGGGGTGGGGAAAGCTCTCTCTAGGCAACGAAGAAATGAGCCCTTGAGGGAAAAGGAGAAACAGTAAAATGAAAATCATACTGGTAAGACAAACGAATACATGAAATTTCACCAGGTCTAATGGAAGACTCTACTAATTACATAAAAATGTTTTTCTTCTAAAAGACAAAGTATAGAAAACTGCGCAAGAAAAGACAAGTTTCACCCTTTGGCAAAGGTGTACGTACAGCGAGAATTCAGAGTTTCCTTGACTCTGGGGCAGTGAGAGCAGAAACATACCAGGAAGGCTAAAGCCTCCCAGGAAGTTTGCCTACCGTCCACCTCTATCTATGATGATCGCCGATGCTTGCCTTCTCGAACTTTAACATCGATCCCCTGTAACTCTGTGAGCTCTCAATATTGTCTCCAAAGACTTCCAACTCTTAGAGAAATAAGCATGCCTGTAAAGATGTTCCTAAAGTTGGTAATCATAAAGGAAAAACACTTGAGCACTGCAAAGGGAGGAAAAGACAGGCATGGAAGAGCCAGACCTCTGCAGTTGCACGTCCTCGGAAACGACTACGTCTAAATCTGCAGCCCCAGTTTTCTCCAGGCCCCAAGCTCCAGCAGAGGATGTTCACAAAACATTCCTAACCGAAAAGAAATGAAGCCCCCTCTCCCTCAAATGATGCCCAAACGGACCCGAAAGTCTCAGCTCCCTCGGATAACCAAAGCAGAAAACACGTCCCGGTGTCTCTCGCCCGCATTTCAAGGTAGCGGAAGCCAAAATGTCAAATGAATGACCGCGCCGGAGCGCGAGGGAGGAAAACAAAGGCACCTCCCGCTAGCCGGTACCTGCGGCGCCAGGGCCCGGCGCCGGCCGCACACTCACCTGGGGCTCGGCGCCGCCGAGGGCTGCGGGTGGGAACGGGGCCGCGGGGCGGGAGGGCGCCCCCGCAGTCGACCAGACCGGCGGCCCCGGCGCCCTCCGGCCGGTCCGTGCGCGCCGCGGGGAAAGCAGGCGGCCGGGGGCGCCGCCGCGCGTCGCATGCAGCTCCCCACTGCGGCGGCCGCTGCCAAGGGGCCCAGGGACCCTGCGCTGCCGTCCCCGACCCCGCGACCCGAGGCGGCGACGGGAGAGACGCGGCGCAAGAGCAGAGCGCGTCCGGTGCGCCTCTCAGCGACTCTTCCCGCCGCCCTCCGCAGCGGGCTGGGTCTCCGCTCGCCTTTGTGCTGGCATCTTCCTTCGCTCCCAGCGACACTCGGAGCTCCTCTGGCGGCTCCGCGCCGCCGCCCACCCCCGGGTTACGCCGCGCCCCCCGCGCGACCCGCCGATTGTGTCGAGTCAGCACCCGCGGCGGCGGGGACGCGCGAAGCCATGTCTCCCGCCCGCGCTCGAGAGGGCGCCGGGGGTCCGGGCGCCGCGAGGAGGTTTCCGGCCGAGTTCGGCGACCCCGGCGGGGCGCGGCGCGTGCCCGAGCGGCTCCGCAGCGTCCGGCTCCCCGGCGCTCGCTCTCCTGGCGTCGCCCGCGAGCAGTGCGCCGGCCCGCCTGGATCTCCCCTCTCGCCGCTACCCGCCGCCTGGCCCGGCCTCCCTCCCGCCGCCACCTTCCTCCTGCCGGGCTAGCCCGGGCGCCCGCCCCAACCAACCCCTGCGCCCCGGCCCTCGGAGAGCGCAGGGCCGGCCCGCTCACCTCCGGCGGCGCCGGCGCCCCTCCCGTTAGACGCCTGGGCAGCATCTGCCCGCACCTTCCTGCGGGGCGCTTGGCTGGGGGCTTCCTGCACGTCGGGGACCGGGGAAAGGGAGTCGGGGGGCAGGGGGAAGGACGGGAGGGACAGCCAGACCTTGGCCAGCTGGACCTCCTGAGGAAGGTGCGGGAGAGTGGGGCGGGTACAGCCGGGCGGAAGACGAATCCCGAGGCTGCGGAGGATCCGGAGCTTCTCTCCTGCCACGCCGAAGGACACGAGAGTTCTGAGAGGCGCCGTGGAGGAAGGAGACCCTCTGAGGTCATGCAAGCAGGTCTCTGCCCAAATCCCACCGAAAAGCTGAATGGAGGAGTGTCATGCCTCGGTTTCCCCAACTGCAAGGGCAAGACGGTAATACTCATGTCACCTACACGGGGTGTGGTCATAATAAAAATGGATTATTGAAAGTGCTTCGGGGTACTTTGCCTAAAGAGGGCACTAAATTAAAAAATTACTGCATTAATAGCTTCAGCTTTCCATTTACTTCTTCTGTAGCATCTTCATTGACTCTCAGTCCCACTTGGAGGGAAGAGTAAAAACGCCAAAATGTAAGGATCTTGCCCCCTATGCGTGATATCTATCCATATGTGGGAAAGATTTACTTGATTTTACAGTTTAACAACTATAGCCCTATAGAGGAAGTCCCCAAACATTGTCCCCTCCCCTAAATAATGGATATCCATTATTTTGGAATTTTTGAGTGTGTGCTCTCAGTATTATCCATCTTCCCCACCCTTCTCTGTTAAAAGAAAAAAATTTTTTACCCCCTTTGGGAACTACCCCTCCCTCTTGCCCAGGAGTCTTAATGGTTCTGGATGGTTACACCTCCCATCCTCACTCCCCAGAACTGCCAGTCATCATAGTCCAGACCACAGAGATTGGTTCTGAGATGGATATCTTGGTCGGAGAACTCCATCTGGGGCTTTCGCTGAATCAGTTCAGAACAAGAAGCCTTTTAAACGAGGATAACTAATAAGGCAGTGATAACAGGTACCACTAATGCAGGTGAAGGAAGCCAACTTCAAGGGAAGGAATGCTGAGAGAGGATAATGCCTTTTGAGCCTTAGGAGGCAAATATGTCTGAATGAACGCTACCCCTGAAGCCAATAAATCCCCTTCCTCTTTATTTCCTTAGACCAGTTTCAATTGTGTTGTTACCTGTCATAGAAAAGCCCTGACTCATTATTCCCAGACATCTATCCATTGCTAGGCTATTCCACAGAATTGAGGAAACCCCCCTCCCAGCACATGGCAAGAAAAAAAAAAAAAGCCTCTTTTTGTTCCTACTAGAAGAATCAGGATCTGTAGAGATCCCACATGATGTTCTGTTTCTACAACTTGCTTTAGTCCCAGCAACTCCATACCTCCAACCTTTAACCTCCTGTATTGATTAACTATGTTAGAATCTTGCCTTAAATAAAAAAAGCATAAAAATAAATAACACTAAAATGAATCTCTATTGCTGCCCTTAGGTTTAAAGAAAAAATTTTTTTTCCTCTTACCTTAAAAGTAGCTCCATCTAATCTTTAAAATTTTCCATTTATCAAGCATTAAACCTGAGGCTAAGGTGTCAAATAAAATTAATAGCAAAGTCATCCTAGAATCTCAGATTTGTAAAAGTGTGTAAGGGTTAGGTTATTTCATACTGAAACCCCCCCCATCCCCTATCACCACCACTACCTAATATGAGTCTCCCCTTCACAGAATCTGTGACAGGTTCTCACGTAGCCTCTCCTTAAACCCTCTCCTTAAACCATTCCTATAAAGAAAACTCGTATTTCACAAGCTGATCAATTCTATGTTGAAACTGGCCTAACCCTAGAAAGTGATTCCTAATATTGAGTCATAATACTTCTTTTACCTCACAGGACTCCAAGAACTGAGGACAGACTTGTACACTACTTGAATTGTGTCTCCCAAGATCTTTGCATGGACTCTAACTGCTTATTATATGAGTGTCCTGACTCTTCATCATCCTAGGTTACCTCCTTTCTATGAATGTGCTCAAGTTTGTGAACACTGCCTCTGAAGTGTAGTGTCCAAAGCTGAACCCAAAGGCAGATTCCAAGAAACTTAAGCATCAAGCCCCTTCTAACACCACAGGCGGAATCCTAGCAATATGTTCCCATGGTCTTACATTTCTGTAAAGGTTTAAACAGTAAAATATTTTAATCTCAAGAGCCTGCTGTATCCTTTCATCTAACTTCCATTCTGTCATAACTTCCCTTCAGTCTGGAAGCATTATGGTGGTTGTGGACATTTGGGGACCTGGCTAAGGGGAAATTGATTTTGTAAGTGGAATAAATGTATGTAGTTCATGGGCATCACAGCCTGTAGTAACAGTGACATCTATTCCAGCAGCTCAAAGGCCTACAGTTATCTGACCACAGGTTATTATGACACAAAGGTGGAGGGCCAGACACCTTATCAGCAAATGAATATGTCCTTCAGGATCCAGCATGTAAGTATACAGGTAACGGGGTCGACAATATTTGGAATACATGGACCCAGAACTGGAATGTGGAAAATCCCCCCACACCTTAATATATGGGAAAGAAGTTTGGTAGAGATTTTTCCATATTTGACGATAATCTTAAAAATGTATATAACTTTTCCAATAATGAACTGTAGACTGGAAAGAAACTCTTCTAAAGTATCAATAATAAAAAGAAATTTCAATCAACTACGCTAACGGAAATACTGAAATAGCTATTAATGCTATAGAACAAAATGTGACAGAATCATTTTTACATGAAGAAGAAAACAGTATACAGCCAAAATGTAGGGGAAAGTATTGTAAAAGTATATTAGGCAATTAATTTTTTTAATAATTGTATTTGTTTATATTTGTTGATGTCTGATACTTGTGAATTTATTTTAATTTGTAATCTGTTGTGATTTTTAATTCCAAATAAATATTTTAAAAAATATCTAAACTGTGTATTCTTTTCGTGTGTGTGTATGTGTGTGTATTCTTAAAGAAGGTTCTGAGCTGTATTATCTTCAGACTTCAAAAAACATGGACCTCTCCCCTATTGAAACAGATACTCTAAACGTGGCCTAATCAGTATAGCATTCATGGGGTGGGAGCTTCCACAGAAATGACTAAATACAATAATGTTTTGAGACGTCCATTCCTGTCGTATTTTATCTATCAACCATTAGAAGGGAATAAGTGGTGAATTACAATTAGGGCATTTGGGGTCTGAGATAAGGGTACTCATGTGAATGCCAAAATGGAACTTAAATGTATTCCAACTTTTCTGTATTTTTAAAGAAAGTTTACCAAACCTAACTGCCTCATTATTTTCATAGTGGCTATGATTTATTTACTGTGCTGTAATTCAGTGATGTCGTTAGGTACTATGTAGGTATATAGCAGGTTTTTGGCCTCTACACCAAATGACCTTAGACCATTATAGTTTTCTTGTTGTTGTTGTACTTAAAAAGTAACCTTCTTCTTGGAACCCCATATTTTTCCTATCACCTTTTCTTTTTTTGATAATCACATCTCATTCTTAAGTTCCTGCTTATGTCTTGCATGGAATCTATACTCTAGATATATATTCTCATTAGAACTTTGTCTAGAATGGCTTGTGGAAAGGAGGAGGGTCAGTGAATAATGTACTTGAGCTTTAGTGCCTACATTTTGTGGCATCTATTTTGGTTGCTTGGAATCTTTTCTCATTTTCTTCCAATTTCTCACCCATTATCAGTGGTGAAAAGCTCTGGATTCTCCCATTCATATATTCCTTATGTAAATATTTAATAACCACTTACTGTGAGCCAGGTACTCTTCTAAGTGTTGAGGATGTAAAAGTGAGGGGCAGAGACAAAAATCACTGCCTTTGTGAAGCTTATATTCTAATAGGATAGGGAATGAGAGGTCAAATGAGATACAGCAGAAAGTGTGAGTGTTTACAATATCCATATGTTCCTCTACATTTTCCATTCTCCTTTGTACTTAGGATAGCCATGTGATCACTTCTGGCAGATATTTAAGGAGCAATGATGGGTGTCACTTCTACCTCGAGATTAAGAATCTAATGTGACTTCTCTCATTCTCTTCACCTTTACTGAGACCACAGAGGCTATATATTGCAATGGTGTCATCCCAAGATAGGAGGAGACTGGATCCCTGAACCATCACTTGGAGGAAAGCTGACTAACTGATATGAGACTGTGATGTGAGCAAGAAATAAAGTGCTATGATAATTAGATGTGGGGTTATTTGTTACATGAGCCAGCATTAATGATCCTGACTACAACAGAAACTGGTATTTTGAAGTAGGGTATTGCTATAATTAAAACCTAAAATATGTGTCATTTACTTAGGAGTTCAGTAGCAAGCAACAAGGAAATTAATATTAGAAGCTAGAAATATGGTTATAATGATATGCAGTGGAAAAACAATAAAATGTTGCTATAATAACTAAAATTTATCTTGTGCCACTGAGTCCGCAGCTCTAAGTAAATTGATTAGAAGAAACAACTAGTCAGTGATGGAAACCATTGGTTGGTAGTGAATGGGAGAAGAGATTTGTAAATCATATATCCAATAGGGGTTAATACCCAAAATACATGAAGAACTCATCCCACTCAATAACAAAACAAACAAGCAAACAAATCTGATTAAAAGATAGGTAGAAGACCTGAATAGACATTTTTCCAAAGAAGGCATGCTGATGATAAATACACACATGAAAAGATGTTCAGCATCGCTAATTATTGGAAAAATGCAAATCAAAACTGCAGCAAGATATCACCCCATGCCTGTCAGAATGACTATTACAAAAAAGAAATAACTATTGGAGAGTTGTGAAGAAAAGGGAACCTTCAAGCATTGTTGGTGGGAATGTAAATTGTTCCACCATGATGGAAAACAGTATGAAGATTCCTCAAAAAAACAAAAATAGATCATATGATCCAGCAATTCCACTTCTGGGTATCTATGCAAAGATAGAAATGAGAACCCTAATTCAAATAGAAATGTGTACCCCTATGTTAATTGCAACATTATTTATAATGACTGAGAAATGGAAGCAATCTAAGTGTCCATCAATGGATGAATGAATAAAAAAGCTGTGCATACACACAATGGAATACTACTTAGCCATAAAAAGGAACAAAATCTTGCCATTTATGACAGCATGGATGGACTTTGAGGACATTATGCTAAATGAAAAAAGTCTGACAAAGACAAATATCACATGATTTCACTTATATGTGGAATCTAAAAACCAAACCAAAACAAACAAACAAAACCCAGACTTATAAAACAGAGAATAGATTGGTGATTGCCTTAGAAGGGAGAGAGTTGGTGGGTGAGCAAAATGGGTGAAGGAAATCAAGTACACACTTCCAGTTATAAAACAAATAAGTCACAGGCATGTAATGAACAGCATGGAGAATATAGTCAACAAAACCGTATTAACTTCATATGGTGACAGATAGTCACTAGACATTGTGATGATCATTTCACAATGTATACAAATACTGAATCACTTTATTATACACACGAAACTAATATGATATTGTACGTCAAGTATGCCAATATAAAAAAAGAAGCTATTGGTAGCACATGGCAAAGTATCACAATAAGTAGATGATTTAGGAAATAAGTCACCAGTTTTCAAAAATAAATGAAAGAGAATACACGGAGTCTAGATATTTGGGTCTTTGCAAAGGTAGAAAGGCTGACTGCTTTAGATCCCAAGCAGTAAAAATGGGATGTATAAAGACTTTGAGAGACAAAAGCTCAGTAAAACTCAGACAGTGAAAATATCAAATTTGAGGGTATGGTCAGATGGCTTCAAGGTTACCATGTAGTTGAGAGAGGTTTAAAACTTATGTTTCAAAAAACACTTTGAGTGCAGTTACTGGAACATACTACTGATTGGATGCAAAAAAGAAAAATCACAAATCAGTTTATTTTAGAGAAAATTATATTACCAAAGAAACCACGAGCCCAGACAAAAAATTATTTGTCAGTCCAAGACTTATAATTTTCCATGTGCAAGGAGCAGACTTTGAATGTTGTATACTCTCCCCAAGGAGATCTCACATAATGTTTCTCATTTCATATGTGGCCAGGCAAGATAATGGGGAAGGAAGAACCTCACAGAGGTGGAAGGGAAAAGGATGAGGGTGGAGAGAAACAATGGACAAGGGAGGTCCTCTCCAAGGGCAAAACCAGAATTTAATCATGAAACTTAGCAAACTGCCAGGCCAGGGATATATAACAATACCTACCCATAGGATTTCAGAGTTACTCTGGACAAGTCTGTTGCATATCTTCCATTATTTTCTTTTCTGAATGTGGTATCTATTATGGGTGTCCATCATTATATTTTGGACTTCATAGGAGGCAGATATCTTGTCCTGTTACATCATAAGTTGTTACTACACCGTAAAGCACCACATCTGGACTTGATAGAGAGGACTATACATCAAAGATCTTGAATTTAGAACCAGAAAAAAAAATGACTGTATTGTTTTCTTTAGAGAGAAAATGAGTGTTTTTTAAATACAGGAATATATTAGTTTTCTATTGTTGCATAACCAATTACCACAAATTCAGTGGCTTAACACACAACACATTATTTCATAGTTTCTGTGGGTGGAAAATGTGGGCAGAGCTCAATGGGGACCTCTGCTTAGGGTCTCCTAAGGCTGCAATCAAAACGTCTGCCAACTGTATTCACATCTAAATGCTTGACTAGGAAAAAAACCCACTCCATCAATGTGTTGGCAGAATTCATCTCCTTATGGCTCTAGAACTAATGGCATCTTGTTTCTTCAAAGCCAGTAGGAGAATCTATCTTTCCAGTCTTCTAAGACAGAGTCTTATATAACATAACTTAATCAAGAGACTAATGTTTTATCACTTTTGCCATATTTTATTGCTTAGAAACAAGTCACAGACCTCACCCACATTCAAGTAAAGAGATTTACAAAGACATGATTCACTGGGGGATTTAGTTCACTGTCTGTCACAGGTGAAAGTGGGACAACTGGATAATTGATGAACAGAAGACAAATATATTGGTTTTTACCAATCACTTTGTGCTTCTCTATTTTTCCCAGGATGCTCTATGGTTATGTGGCCATGTGACTAGTTCTATCCAATGAAATGTGAGCACAACCAAAGTGGGTCATTTCTAGATTGATGCAATTGCCCTTTAGCTGGTGCCAGGGCAGCCTGTGAGGCAAGCTCCTCACTAAACCCTAAATATGAATTGAAGAAGATTCTGGGAAGATAGTGGAGTAGGAAGCACTAGGAATCTGTTTCCACTTAGACAATAATTGCACTCTCAGAATCTGTCTGAGGTAACTATTTTAGAACTCTGGGGTCTGTTGCAGGCTTGCAACGTCAGGGGAATACTTGTATGGTAAACTGTGGTTAATTTGGGTCAATTTCAGTTCTTATTACAGTAGCAGCTACCCATCCCCCATCCTCAGCCACATGGCAGGCAGCTCTGTACATGGTCCTTGAGCAACTTGCACACAGCTTTTGGGAGCCAGGGTGGGCAAAAAGGACCCTGTCCTCCAAATATCTGGGATCTGTGCTCTGATCACTGATTGCTGCTTCTGATCACAGAGGTAAAGACAAAAAAAGCAGGTAACCATTCTTGTCGCACCTAACCCCCTTGATACTAAACCCTCCCCCTCTGGCTGAAGGGATTTCTAAGGGATTTAAAGAGATGGTACCCTTTCTCCCCCTTTAGTTTTTCACTTTTTACCCTTCTGAGAGCCAGACATTAAAGATTAAGACTTTCAAAAGTTACTGTATATACATGAAAAATTTGAAACTGACCATACATTCCCAGGGAAAGGGTCACCTGAGGAGGCGTTAAGTTTACAACTCAGGCTCGTCCTTGGTCCAGATATAGAGCACAACTTAAAAAGAAAAATAATGGCTCTGGGCTGATGGCTCGGAGCCTGGAGCCTGTTTCCGATTCTGTGTCTCCCTCTCTCTCTGCCCCTCCCCCGTTCATGCTCTGTCTCTCTCTGTCCCCAAAATAAATAAAAAACGTTGAAAAAAAAAATTAAAAAAAAGAAAAAAAAAGGGGGCGCCTGGGTGGCGCAGTCGGTTAAGCGTCCGACTTCAGCCAGGTCACAATCTCGCGGTCCGTGAGTTCGAGCCCCGCGTCAGGCTCTGGGTTGATGGCTCGGAGCCTGGAGCCTGTTTCCGATTCTGTGTCTCCCTCTCTCTCTGCCCCTCCCCCGTTCATGCTCTGTCTCTCTCTGTCTCCAAAATAAATAAAAAACGTTGAAAAAAAAAAAAAAAGAAAAAAAGAAAAATAACAAAAAACATCAAACCTTGGGGAAGTGGGAGAATCTGGTTTACAGTTACCACATTATTAGGAAAGACAAGGGAAATTATTGAGTCTGGGGAACAGAAAACAAAAAAGACTTAAAACTGTTAACAGTGCCTAAGCAGCTACTAGGACACCCCCAAGCAGACCAAAATATGCACCATGGGAGTCCTAGAAGGGGAAGAGAGAGAAGGGACAGAAAGAATGTCTGAGGAAATAATGGCTGAAAAATTCCGAAATTTGATGAAACACACGAATATAAACATCCAAGAAGCTCAACAAACTCCAAGCAAGATCAACTCAAAGAGACCCATTATAATCAAAGTATCAAAAGACAAAGACAATCTTGAAAGCATCAAAAGAGAAGCAAATCATCACATACAAGGGATCCTCACATTAATCTAAGATTATCAGCAGATTTCAATTTCTCATCAGAGATTTTAGAGGCTAGTAGACAGTGGGCTGATATGTTCAAAGTGCTAAAAGAAAACAAAAATTCAACCAAGAATCCCATATCTGACAAAACTGTCCTTCAAGAGTGAGGGAAAAATTAAGACATTCCCAGATAAACAAAAATTGAGGGAGTCCATGACCACTAGACCTGCCCTGCAAGAAAAGCTCAAAGGAGTCCTACAAGGTGAAATGAAAGGATACTGGACATATAACTTGAAGTCATATGGAGAAATAAAGATCTCAATAAAGAAAAATACACAGGTAATTATGAAAGCTAGTATTATTGTAACAATGATTTGTTACTGCACTTTTTGTTTTCCCCATGATTTAAAAGATTAATGCATTTAAAGAAAATATCATTAATGTAAATGTTAGTATTACTATAACTTTGGTTTGTAACTCCAGATCTTGTTTTCTATATAATTTAAGAGGCCAATACATTTAAAATCATTATTGGGGCACCTGGGTAGCTCAGTCAGTTAAGCGACCTACTTCAGCTCAGGTCATGATCTCACGGTTTGTAGGTTTAAGCCCCATGTCAGGCTCTGTGCTGACAACTCTAAGCCTGCTTCAGATTCTGTCTCTCTCTCTCTGCCCCTCCCCTTCTCGTGCTCTGTCTCTGTATCTCAAAAATAAAATAAAACATTAAAAAAAATTTTTTAAAGAATTACTAATTTATTTTGGGGGCACACATGTATAAAGATATAGTTTTGTGACTGTATGATTCCATTTATACGAGGTACTTAGGGCAGTCAAAATCATGAAGACAAAAAGACCGCATGGAAAGGAGAATGGGAAGTTACTGTTTAATGGGTATAGAGTTTCAGTCTTACAGGATGAAAGAGTTGTGGTGATGGTCACACAACAATGTGAACGTATTTAATAGCACAAAACTATACATGAAAAATGGTTAAGATGGTAAATTTTATGTTATGTATGCTTTACCGCAATATAAATAAATAAATAAATAAATAAATAAATAAATAAATAAAATTGAAGCAAGTGTCCCTGCTCTAATATATCCAGGCCAAAGCCTGGAGAGGGCATATGTTATGAGACGCACATCTGCCACACGATGGGCCTCTCCTATCCCTGTCTACCTTCTTCTCCCATGACCTGCCAGAACTGGAAGAGATGTCCTTCTTTTACTTTATTTTCCTGTCCACTTGGAACTTCCTTTGGCTAAAAATGAGCCCTTCTGCTGTCCAATGTCTTCATACCATGTGCTATTTCCCAAACCCAGCCTCATTGCTAAGCCTTAATGAGGCCAGGATAGAAGCAAAAAAGTCGGGTTTATCAATAAGGGAAACTAAATCAGGGGGCAATTCTAAAATATTGCAACTGCACCATTAACAAAGAATATTTAACGTCTCAAACAACTTCAATATATAATATCTCATTTAAGAAATTAATTCCATTGTTATCTCAACTTAATAGGTGGGAAATTGAAGCACCGAAAGGCTAAGTCACTTGCCAGGACTAGCACGAGGCCTCTCACTCCTCATCCAGTGTTTTTCCACCATGGTGTATTGTCCCTTTCGTTAAGATAAGGTAGCTTTTAAGTTACTTTTTAAAGTTTTATTTCCTTAAGACTCACATCACCCACTACCTCAGATCACTTATGCATTTCTTTGACTTCCTTATTAGTTTCTTACTGTCTTATTGTTTTCCTCTTTATAGATCTTTCTTTAAAGTATTTTCTCTTCATCTGATAGAGAGCGCATGCACGCACATGCAAGGAGGGGAGAGGGGCAGAGGGAGAGAGAAAAAGAATCTTAAGCAGGCACCATGTCCAGCGCAGAGTCTGACCAGGGCTGATCCCATGATCTGACCCGAGCTGAAATCAAGAGTCAGGCGCCCAAATGAATGAGCCAGCCTGGCACCCCTGTAGCATCTTTCTTAATACTACCATCTCTTACAGGACTTTCAATAATATTCACATATGAAGAGCCCCAAGTTGCTCTTTGAATGACTATCACAATTTGGCTATCACGATTTAGGAGAAGCCAAAATAAACTTGAAGATGTGGAAAGAGATCCCCCAAGAGGATAACATTTTGGTTATATAATTAAGAAATACCATCAAAGCTTTAAAAATCCAAAATGTATACCATAGCTGTCATTTGTTCCTTGTTGGTGAACAAATATGTCAAATAAACCCAGAATTCTTACTTGGCTCAGAATTCCAGCCTAAACATGATTCTGTCTTGGGAGAAAACTATAGCTTTGGCCAAAGAAAAGACATCTTTTCTGGAAGTTGTATCATTATTGAAACTTGTGCCAAAGCATTTATGTCATGATTTAGTTCAAGGTCACACAGAGGTAACAGGTGATGAAGTTAATCTAAGAAGACAGAAAATGAAACAGCAGCCTAGAAAATACATTGTGAAATTAAAGGCAAGGGTGAGGCCCTAGAAAAATAATATAAAATATACAAAAAGTTTAATTATGATGCCCTTTTAAGTGTTATTCTCGCCCATGTCCTAGGGCCAATGTTATACTACATACAACTTACACTTTCACACTGGTTTTCTCTGTAGGCCAAGCTACCTCCTCCGGAGACCCACGTCTCTCCCTTCTCTGCCCTGCTTTGTGTCCTGGGAGACTGACCCATATGGACTGCATCATAGGCTCCCTTGCTCCCTCGCAATGGAAGAGACTAGAGGGTAGAAAAGAGAGGGGCTGGACTGTGTTTTCTTCCCAACTCCCTCCTTGAGATGGTGATGTATTTCCAGCACCCACCCTGTCAGACAGCCCAGCTTCTACTACTCCAGCCCTCACTGGACTCTAGGACCTTATTGCCTTCCCTTACTCCTTTGTGGCTATGGATAGTAACAGTTTCCCCACTGTTTCTGGTCCCAGAGTGCCTCAACATTCCTTGTTGGTTATCTTAACTCTGCCCAAGTTTCTGTGAGTAGACTTTTCTTGACATTCTGTACAACTTTCCAGCATAGCATGTCTTCTATTTTCTGCTGGGTTCCTGTTTGGCATTCTTTTCCAGGATATTTACACTTTACAAAATGATAGATTTAGGTACAGAAGTACATTTAAAGTAGACAGTTTCTACAATTCAGATCAATAGAGTTCAGATCAATAGAGCTCCAATCAATTTCTATCAGGTAATTTCAGACCTAGATTCATTGAAAGTTTACAACTCAGTTTTGAAGGTTCAAGAACTTCAATTTTATCAATTTGCCTGGAGTTCACCTGTAATTCATGCCAAATTCACAGGACACTGAGTTATATTTCCAGACTTCCTTTTATTAACTTCAAGAAGTGAATCTGACACCAGAACCATAAGGTCATCAGCTCAGGTGGTCTCCTTTCTGGTGGATAAAATCCTTTAGAGACTTGGGGCACCTGGGTGGCTCAGTTGATTGGGTGTCTGACTTTGGCTCAGGTCATGATCTCACAGCTCATGAGTTCAAGCCCCGCGTCAGGCTCTGTGCTGACAGCTCAGAGCCTGGAGCCTGCTTCGGATTCTGTATTTCCCTCTCTCTCTCTACCCCTCCCCCACTCATGCTCTGTCTCAAAAATAAATAAACATTTAAAAATTTTTTAAATCCTTTAGAGTCTCAAATTATAGATCAAATGTTTGCATCATGGTGGACACAGAGTTAGAATACAGTCATTGTATATTTTTAGAGGTTTTTACTACAAATTTAATTGCCACAATACATTGTTTTTATACACTTCAAGTATATGCCTACATGAAAACAACAACAAAACCAAATAGCACTCACATGGAATGCTATATAAAGTAATGGGAATGAACAAATTACAACTAACCAACAGTATGGGTAAATCTCACAAGTGTAATGTTGAGTGAAAGAAGACATACAAAGAGTCATACATTGTATGATTCAATTTATATAAGCACAAAGCAGGAAAGCTAATCACTGCCATTTAGAAGTCACAATAGTAGTTACCTTGGTGTGGGGGTGAAGGTGGGGATTATAACTGGAAGAGAACCATGAGGGGGGATTCTTGAGAGGGTGATATTCTCTTTCTCAGTCTAGGTGCTCTTTACACAAGTGGATCAGTTTGTGAAAATTTACATCTACATAAGGGTAAATATTTTATGTTTATACTACACTTCAATAAAAAGTTTTTAAAAAAATTTACCAGTACCACTTCTAGAACCAAAGCTTCTCTCTTTGGGACAATGCTGTAGATCCACTGATCGATGACCACCAACTTGGTTTATCCAGTGGGGTATTCATTGTCAGTTTTGAAGTTTCTATCATGATATTATCTCAAATAATAATGTTCAACATCACAGCTATTTTTTTTTTAGAGAGAGAGAAAAAGAGTACAAGCAGGGGAGGGGGAAAGGGAGAGGGAGAGAGAGAATCTTAAGCAGCCTTCATGTCCAGCGGAGCCTGAAACAGAGCTTGATCTCACAACTATGAGATCATAACCTAAGCCGAAATCAAGAGTTGGATGCTCAACCAACTGAGATACCCAGGTACTCCTTCATCACAACTATTCTAGATTATGAATGAATGATGAAATAATGATGATGCTCTGGTTTCATTTCACAAAATTCTTACAAATAATTTCCTAGGCTGGACTGTTTCTGGAAAGTGTTCCATCGATGTTTTTTAAAAACATTTTTTGGGGTGCCTGGGTGGCTCAGTCAGTTAAGCATCTGACTTCGACTCAGGTCAAGATCTCACGGTTCGTGAGTTCGAGCCCCACATCAGGCTCTGTGATGACAGCTCAGAACCCGGAGCCTGCTTCGGATGCTGTGTTTCCCTCTCTCTCTGCCCCTCCCCCACTTGTGCTCTGTGTCTCTCTCTCAAAAATAAATAAACATTAAAAAATTAAAAATATTTTTTATGTGCCTCTGGATACATCAGAGCAGTGATTTGTAGTCAGATGTGTGCCTTGGAATCTCACCTCCACACCTGTTGACTCAAAGCCTCCATGAGTCGTTTCTTGTCATATATATTTTCAGAATGTGTCCTGGGTGAATCATACGCACTTCCCTACTTAAAAACTGCTCTCCTGTTCCAACACATATTGGTACACCAAGGTTCATAGCAGCGTTATTCTCAATGGCTAAAAGGTTGCAACAACTCAAATGTCCCTGGATGAAAGAATAAACAAAATCTGGTATAAACATGCCATGGAATATTATTCAGCCTTTAAAAGGAATAAAATTCTGACACGTGCTACAACATTGGTGAATCTTTAAGATATTATGCTAAGTCAGACACAAAAGGACAAATCTTGTCTGACTCCCCTTATATGAGGTCCCTAGAGTAGTCAAATTCATAGAAACAGAAAGTAGAATGGTGGTTGCCAGGAACCAAGGGGAAGGGGAATAGGGAGTAAATGTTCAATGGGTACAGATTTCAGTTTGGGAAGATGAAAAAGTCCTAAAGATGAATGATAAGAGATGGTTGTACAACACTGTGAATTACTTACTGCCACTAAACTGTACACTTAAAAATGGTTAATGTAGTGGGGCACCTGGGTGGCTCAGTTGGTTGAGCATCCAACTCTTGATTTCAGCTCAGGTCATAATCCCAGGGTCATGGGATCAAGCCCCGTGTTAGGCTCCACGCTGAGCATGGAGTCTGCTTAAGAATTTCTCTCTCCCGGAGCCTGGGTGGCTCAGTCGGTTGGGTGTCCAACTCTGGCTCAGGTCATGATCTTGAAGTTCTTGAGTTCGAGCCCCACGTCAGGCTCTGTGCTGACAGCTCAGAGCATGGAGCCTGCTTTGGTTTCTGTGTCTCCATCTCTCTCTCTGCCCCTCCTCTGCTCATGTTCTCTCTCTCTCTCTCTCTCTCTCTCTCTCTCCCTCCCTCCCTCTTTCTCAAAAATAAACATTAAAAAAAAAGAATTTCTCTCTCCGTCTGCCTCTCTCCCCAGATCATGCTCTCTAAAAAAAACAAAAACAAAACTTTATGTAGTAAATTTTATGTTACGTATATTTTACCACCCAACAAAACCACTCTTCTGGAGTTTTATTTAGCTTATTTTATAACAAAATAAGCTAAGAGTTTACACTATTGGAGGAAGATCATAAAACCAAACCCAAGGGCCATTAAGAAACTCTTGTGGCACCAGCAGCCCTCCACTTGGAAGTCCAGAATTCCCCATAGACTTGTATGTAGACAAAGGATTTGTACAGTGGCCATTTTGGTTCTTGTTTATTTTGTCTGGATGTTGACTGGTGGGAACAAGCATTATGTAGTCAGTCTAAAGCTTACATATGGTTCCTGTGGTGCACTGATTAAAAACAGCGTCATCTCATTGAACTCCTTAGGAAGCAAAGCCCTACCTGGCAACAGTTGCCATGCCAGAGGGACTTTGTTTAAACAACATTCTGAAACATCACGAAAGAAACCCTGCAATAAAGGCTTTCATTCCATTTTGCCTTGACTCATCTAAAGAAAATATTATTTTTCTATGAGAATTATCATGTGATTGTTTATAATAATAATGGTAGTTTATTATTTTAAGCATTTGGTATTATTTATTATTATTATTGATTGATTGATTATTTAGGCATTTATGTTGGTTTAGTTTGTTTGTAATAAGATTTGTCTCACCCACCTAGCTGTCAAAGGAAACCAGAAAACCCTTGTGGCCTTCATAAGCTCCTTTTGGGGAAGAATTCTGGTTCATTACAACTTCAATGAGGATATTCAACAGAAGAAATTTTTCAAAATGCTTAGCATGTATCAACAAAGTTAGCAAATTACACTGTCATTAAAATTGTCCAAATATCTCTTTTGTAACCATTGTATTCCTAACAATCAGATTTCTAGAGGTAGGTGCCCTAATACAATTATGAACTCTCCAATCCACCACTTTTTGAAATCCAGTCCCAAATACATTCTTTTCTCTTTTGTTAACTAAAGTTGTGGCAAATATAGGTGCTATTACACCCCCAACCCACTACCACCACCAAAAAAAAACCCAAAAACAAACCAACTAAACCTTTTACAAGCTAAATAGCTGATGAAATTAAAGTGTGAGAGGACTTTTCAGCCAACCGTGGTTCCAAATTAAAGTGCATTGGGTAAGGCCATCCTCTTTTTCGATATGTCATACTTTTATGATTGCAGATGGCCCCCCAGTTTATGATGGTTTGACTTGTGATTTTTGCCACTTTACGATGGTGCAAAGGTGATAGGCATTCTGTGGAAGCTGTACCTTGAATTCTGAAGTCTGACTTTCTTCCCCAGGCCAGTGATATGCAGCACAATACTTGCTCATGACGCTAGACGGGGGCAGCGAACCACAGCTCCCCATCAGCCACACAATCACGAGGGTCAACAACCAATAAACACACTTACAGCTACCTGTACCCATACAACCCTTCCGGTTTTCACTTTCGGTATCGTGTTCAATAAATTACACGAGGTATTCAATACTTGACTATCAAATAGGCTTTCTTTTAGGTGATTTTCCCAACTGTCGGTTAATGCAAGTGCTCTGAGCATGTTTAAGGTGGACTAGTTGCTATGGTGTTCAGTAAGTCAGGTTTATTAAACACATGTTCAACCTAACATGATTTTCAACTTACAAGGGGTTTATCAGGACTGATTAATGAGCTGTATCAAAGCAGCAATGGGTTTTGGGGGTTGCACAACACTTCACATATTTATTACCTCCTGCCAGAAGAAACGTTTAGAACCCGTTTCCTTGGTAACAGAACACTGTATTAGTTTTCTACTGCTGTTGTAACAAATTACCACAATTTTAACAGCTTGTAAATCACAAATGTATTACCTTGCAGTCCTAGAGTTCAGAAGCTTGGTATCAGTTTCACTGAACTAAAAAGTCCAAGTGTCATCAGGCCTGCCATGGGGAGACTCTCCGGGAGTCTACTTCTCTGCCTTTTCCAGCTTCTAGATGTCACCTATATTCCCTGCCTTGTGACGCCTTCTTCTATCTTCAAAGCTCATCACCGCAACCTCCCCTTCCATTGTACCATCCCCTTCTTCTACTCTACCTTTAACCCTTTTGCCTCCCTAAGGACCCTTGTTAATACATTGGACCCACCTAGATAATTCAGGATAATATCTCTACCTCAAGATTCTTAATGTGATAATATCAGCAAAGTTCCTTTTGCCATGTAAGGTAACACATTCATAGATTTGGAGGAGGAAGCTGGCCATTAATCAGTCTATCATAAGTAGCTGTATTTCCAGCTGAAACATTAAATTTACAAACTTCTCTCCCAGATGCAATTATAAGATTAAATTTTGGCCAAAGAGATGTAATAGGCAGAACTTCTAGGAAGAACAGTTAAAGGAAGTTGATTTAACTGCAAAATGCACTCTTGTTCTTCCTCTTTTCTTCCTCCCTTCTGCCAAACATAGACATGATGGCTGGATGTTAGCAGCTACATTGGACCTTGAGGTTAACACTGGAAATAAAACTCATGACTAGGATAATGAAGCAAAAAAGACAGAATAAGCCTGGGACTTTCAGGGTCACTGTACCAGACTGAAATGCCAAACTCTGGACTTATTTTACATGAGAGAATAAACTCTTGGGTACATAAGTCACTCCTTGTGTTTATATTACTATCAGCCAAACACAGTTCTTGTCTAATTGTCTTGTCTAATTCAGAAGATCTACCTTGTCAGTTGATCAGAGGGTATTTTTTGAGAGTCACACGGCACTATGTGCCTCTATAATTAGTTGGGCTTTCAAACTAAATTTAGGAAAAGGAAGGAAGGAAGGACAGAAGGACAGAAGGAAGGAAGGAAGGAAGGGAGGGAGGGAGGGAGGGAGGGAGGGAGGAAGGGAAGATTAGAGGGAGGAAGGAGAAAGAAAGAAAAGAAAAAGGAAGGAAAAAAAATGTGTCTACTCCCATAACTGAAACCTTCAGTTAGGGTTGGCACCAGGCACAGCCTGACTTTAAGCCAAACTAGAACATGAAGACCCAGGCTGACTTTGCCTTCTTAGGACATCATCATCTGGCTGGTTCCTCTCATGGTAGCAAAATGGCTGCAGTAACCCATCCTTCTCATATCTTTATTTCTCTAAGCCTAGAGGAAGACTAAAAGCCTCTCTTCCTGAAGCCCTGTAAGGTCTCCTTAGGTCTAATTGATTATGATTAGATTATGTGCATATTTCTGAAGCAGTCACTTGGGGGATAGGAGTTGGGATATATTGTTTCCTTTGTTTTACACCCACACCAATCAGGGCCTACCCCTACAGATGTGAGTGGGATCCATTCCACACAAACAACATGGCTAAGAACCAGGGGAGGGTAGTAAAGTGCCAAGTATGTTACAGAGACATTGAGAATTCCTAGGAGGTTTACTGAGTCAGCCTACCAGTTTTGTAACAGACTTCTCTAGGAACTTTGAGAATTTGAGCCATACAATAATTAGCAAAAATGTTTCTACCTCAAGAAGTGAGGATTTAATGCAAACATGTCTAATTCCTAGCCCACAGCTGGCCTCAGTCTTCCATTCTGTTTACACCATCATTCCTGAACTCTTGTCTTCCCCAGAACAGAAGAGAGTTCTCTTGGTGGTAGCCCCAAGGTTAAATCTACTCCAAGTTTATTGGCATATACATTTTGCAAGAAATTACATGGCCCTGAGACACTATTTCCATGCAAACTCTAAAATGGGTTATGTCAGCACATCACCTCCTAGGAACAATAGAAGCTTGCTTCTCCCTGTTTTTATGCACATAGACTAAGCTCATTTCTTGCGTGCAATTCAACCAGTCTAGTACCTTCTATGTTCAGGCTTTGTTTTCCCTTTCCTTAGTGAATGTACACCAAATCCATATGCACATGTACACTCAACCTGTCACACAGTAGGTTCTTTTACAAATAGGTTTAATCTAAAGTAAGGTAAATTTACGGGGTGCCTGGGAGGCTCAGTCGGTTAAGCATCCGACTTTGGCTCAGGTCATGATCTCGTGGTCTGTGAGTTTGAGCCCCATGTTGGGCTCTGTGCTTACAGCTCAGAGTCTGAAGCCTGCTTCAGATTGTGTGTCTCCCTCTCTCTCTGCTCCTCCCCCACTCATTCTCTCTTTCTCTGTATCTCAAAAATAAATAAACATTAAAAAAACTGGGCACCTGGATGGCTCATTCGGTTGGGTAGCCGACTTCAGCTCAGGTCACGATCTCAGGGTCTATGAATTTGAGCCCTGCATTGGGCTCTGTGCTGACAGCTCAGAGCCTGGAGCCTGCTTTAGATTCTGTGTCTCAGTCTCTCTCTCTCTGCCCCTTCCCTTATCACTCTCTGTGTCTCTCTCTCAAAAATAAACATTAAAACAATTTTTTAAATAATATAATAAGGTAGATTTTATTTCCTTTCTTAAGTTTTCCAAAATACAGAAAATAGACATCCAGGTATCCATGACTGAGATTAAACAAGCATGAACTCTTTGCCTTATTTATTTTAGTTTTTGTGTATTAAATATTATTTTCAGAACCAAGATAGTTTAGGTTTAGATATGGCTAAAACCCCCTACTTCCCACTTTTCTTTTTCCTTTTCTTCCTCAGAAATAACCACCACCCTGAAGATAGAATATCATTCTCATCCTTTTTTTTTTTTTTTTTTTTTTTTTTTTTTTGGTGTTTGCTAACATTTTTCTCCATATGTGTATATCCAGACACAAGATATACTCTGGTTCAATCCTAATATGGCTAGGATCCTAGCAAAAAGCTGATGATGGCACAAAGGGTTAATTAGAAACAGAGTGATAAAGAGGGTAATGCAGAGACTGTTTATAGAAGTATGGGCAGTTTTAAAGAACAAGACATGGTAAAACATCCAGGGAGTAGCAACAGTGGGAAGTCCTTATCACCTCTGAACATGAAAGGGCAGAGAGAGGGACTAATGTTTCCAGAATCTGCTGTGAGTTACAGCATGGGATAGGGGTTTGACAGCAGCTTTGACTTTCAGTAGAGGAATTAGAAGATCTCAATTGTTGTTCAAACCAAGGTCTACCAGGGAAAATCAATACCAGGCTCTCTTTCCTCCCTCTTCTGATCACCTGCCTGTGCCTCCCATTGGCCACAAACCAACTGGAAGGCAGGAGAGGCTATGTGATCTATTGGTAGAGGCCAGTTTCTTATGGCAGAAAACAGGAAAGAGAAGGGTAGCAAATGGATCTGGAAAGGCAAACGGATAATAACACAATTTCTCTGTATTTTAAAAACTAACATATAGGGGCGTCTGGGTGGCTCAGTTGGTTAAGCATCCAACTTTGGCTCAGGTCATGATCTCACTGTTTGTGAGTTGGAGCTCTCTGCCCCTGCTTGTATGCGCACGCGCTCTCTCTCTCTCTCAAAAATAAAATAAATATTTTTAAAAATTAACATATTTATTATCAAAAGGTACATGAATTTAATTTGTAATTGATGTGTGAACTGCTTCCTTCCATAAAACCATAAATTAAAAATTCAAGTTACTAAACTAGAACTTTTATCTCTGAACACTACAGCTGTTTTCAGAGTTTTGCATCCATCCCCACAACCAATTTTACAACATCCTTATTTTCTCAGTAAGAAATTCCACACCCCTTAGCTGTTACTCCACTACCCTTTCATTTTCAACTCCCTTGGTCACTTGCTATCACACACACTACAAGAAGTAATGTATGCAATTTCCTAATTTACACAATTTATAATTTTCCTGTAAATTCTGACTCCAAAATCTCATGAACTAAACCAGATATATTTATGGTAACATGGTTGAAATTCTTCCCTTATTTATGTATTACCCTTCAATACAGATGCCCACATTAATGTGTCAAATGAATCAATAACTACATGCTCCCTTCTTATTCTTTTAAGTTACTATTAGATATGCTCTGAGGCTTTTAATTATGTTGGGGAGATTTCAATTATTTTTGGCTTCTTACAATATTGTCTTAGGTACGTAAAATAACCTTTAGGATACAATATATTATTTAAAAGTTTAAAATTATATTAATGGGGGCAAACAAAAGAGAAGATGAGATACTCTGAAGGTAGTTCTGCTTTACTAAGGATTTATCAGAACCTTTATTGATGTACTGCCTCTAATTTGAATTCCTTCATTTGAGTGTAATGTACAAAAACAAATGAACAGGGGCGCCTGGGTGGCGCCGTCGGTTAAGCGTCCGACTTCAGCCAGGTCACGATCTCGCGGTCCGTGAGTTCGAGCCCCGCGTCAGGCTCTGGGCTGATGGCTCGGAGCCTGGAGCCTGTTTCCGATTCTGTGTCTCCCTCTCTCTCTGCCCCTCCCCCGTTCATGCTCTGTCTCTCTCTGTCCCAAAAATCAATAAAAAACGTTGAAAAAAAAATTTAAAAAAAACAAAAAACAAATGAACATCTGAAGGAGAACAAACAAAAAATATAAAAAGGAGTGAGTATGGAGAAAATAGAAGCGGCTCTTTGCATTGTCTCACTGCGCAAAGGAGAAGGCTAAGGAACAACTTGACGATCCTTAAGTTTAAGGAGAGTATGTTAGTTCATTTCCGTCTCCTCAGATGCCTACGTATATATTCTTTCTGGACAATACCCTCTACTTTCACCATTTCTGTTACCATTTATATTCCACATGCAGATTGTGGATTTATGGCTCCAGCACCAAACCTGTCTTTTGGTTCTAGACTAACATATCCCACTGAACATCTTTACTTGGAGGTTTCATGAAACTCAACATGCCAAAACTGAACTCATCTTTCCCCACAGCAGCAGACAGACTCTAAGGTGACCCTTGATTCCTGCCACACAGTGTTCACACCTTTGTGTGAGCTCTTCCCCTTGAGAGTGGATGGGACCTGTGACTTGCTTCTAACCAGTAGAAGGTGGCAAAATTGAGGAGATGGTACTTCTGGGACATGATGTTCTCTAAGATTCCCTCTTGCCAGCTGACTCACACTAGAGACTCTCTTTGCTGGCTTAACAAAGTTGGTAGTCATGGTGGCAGATTCCATGTGGCAAGAATCTATGGCCAACCTCTAGAAACTGCAACTGGTTCTCAAGGAGCTAGGGGCAGCCTCCAGCCGATCATCACCAATGAAGTGGGGTCCTCAGTCCTACAACCATACGGCATGAATTTTGCCAACAACCTGAGTGGGCTTAAAAGCAGATTCCCTGCCCACAGATGAACTTCCAGGCGAGAATGCAACTTGGCCAGCACCTTAACTGTCGCCTGTGAGACCTTAAGCAGAGGATCCAATAAGTCATGTCCAGCTTCCTGACCCACTGAAACTGTGACATAATAAATATGTTAAAGTTGCTAAGTTTGTGGAAATTTGTTACATAGCAAGACAGAACTAATACACCCCAAACTTCATCTTCTACTTCTTTTCTCTGTTTCTCTCTTTTTTTAAGACTATTTTTTAAGTAATCTCCACACCCAACAACGGCTAGAACTCACAACCCTGAGACCAAGAGTCGCATGCTCCACTGACTGAGCCATCCAGGAACCCCTTTTCTCTATCTTTTTAAAGGACTGTATATTTTACTCTACTTATCAAGCTATCTTGAATTCTTCCCTCTTCTTCACCCCACATTCAAACAATCCCTTTGGGCTACCACTTCTACCTCCTGAATAGCTTCCTAATTCTTTAAGGATGCCATATATAAATTCAGATCTTTAGAATCATTTGCCTAGATATCACTGCGGCCTTTTTAATCAGTCTCTCTGCCTCTAACCTTTACTGTTTCCAATACACTCCCATAGGACTACCAAATGTATCTTTCTAAAAGCATAAATCTAATGAATTCACTCCATAACTAAATGACTTTGGGGACTTGGAAAAATCAGACAGGTTCAAGACAAAATTCAGAGTCCTTGAGGCACCTGGTTGGCTCAGTTGGTTAAGCATCCAACTCTTGATTTCTACTCAGGTCATGATCTCAGGGTTTGTGAGATCAAGTACCACATCAGGCTCTGCACTGACAGTGCAGAGCCTGCTTGGAATTCTCTTTCTCTCTGCTCCTCCCCCACTCACTCTCTCCCTGAAAAATAAACAAACTTTAAAAAAAATTTCAGAGTCCTTAGCATAACTTTGATCCAACTACTCCTACTTGCTTAGTTTCCTTTCTCACCATTTCCGCTCTCCTCACACCACACATCCAGTTCCCCACATGCATCTTGTTTTTTCACTGCAAATATACTGGTATAGACTGTTCCTCCTACCCGGTGCTCCCTTTCTGTCCTTAGTTAACTGGAAAATTCCCATTCATCACTTTTTACTTAATTCTGGCATCATTTCCTCCAGAACACTTTCTTAGACCTCACTACCTGGACCCTGTCTAAGTCAGACGCCCCTCCTATGTGCAGTCTGAGCCACCTGGGCTTTTCTTGATCACAGAAAGTTGGGTATTTCTTTTTGTTTCAGTCTCTCATATGATAGTGACCTCCTTATCTTCTGGAATCTTGTCTTATTAATTTCTGTTTGCCCTAAAGTTTCCATAGTTTCTGACCCAAGCAAGAAATGGTCATTTATTTGGTCAATGAGTTAAGTGAGTTCACACTTCTAAGATATATGGAAGTTGACAGAGAATACAGTTAACACTGGCCCTGTTTTTGGAATTTTCCCCCACAGCTCTGCTAGAATTACATGGGCCTGGGGCACCCAAGTGTCTGCTTTGGGTTCTAAGAAGTTAAACTGCATTTCTGATCATGAATTTGTCTCTTCGCCCTAGCCAGAGCTGAATCTCTGCAGTTTATATACTCTTTAGAGACACGCTTACTGTGAGTAGATTTAAACTGCCCTGTGCCTGTAAAATGTTCCTACGTTTGTTGAGATGCTTATGTTCTCGTCTGGGAAGTTATCACAGATCATATCCTGTAATCCTGAGAACTGCAGGAAGCATGTGCAGATGTTTTCATCTCATATGGAAGAAGGCGTCACAAAAGGCACCAGACTGGGTTTGACAAAGTTCATCTTGAACTGAATTACGGCTGTCCAACATCTGGTGTTATTTAAAAGGTAACAACACAGGTTTGAGAAACGTTAAAAAAATTTTTTTTGTTTGCTACTTGAAAGTGAGGCATTTAGGGTTGCTATCCTGCTACTGTTGGGAGTGCATCGCCTGTATTGAAACTGGATACTGTACATCAAGGTTCATCCTGGGGAAGGGTATACAAGCTATTCTGAAAGACATGGTTATTTTCACAGCCAAACATCTTGGGAAGAGAAAAACCCTAAATAGGGTAAGAAGGCATCTCTCTCTCTCTCTCTCTCTCTCTCTCTCTCTCTCTCTCAGCCTGGGTTGCAAGAATGTACCTGAAGCCCCTTATAAGAGGAAGGAAACTGGCTTCTACCATGAGTTCATGTGTTAACTAGGCAGAAGTGATGCTGTACGGATGAACCAGAATTACAAAAACAGTCATATCTCGTAGCCAGTAGTCTGTATTATGCTTCCCTTCCATTTCCCCTAAGACTACAGTCAAGTTTTGTTATGATGTAGAGCCTAGTTTCAGCTCAGCTTGAGGATTTAAGTCTGTCTGTGCTTGATTTGGAGTGATTTATTCCGAAACCCAAGTGAAGAGAGTGTGCTAATAAAAAGGAGGGTAATCAATGGTTTCATGTGCTACAAAGAGGTCAAGAAGAATGAAGGCAAAAAAAAAAAAAAAAAAAAAAAGGCTACTGGGACTCTGCAGAATGGAGGTCAACAGGGCCATTCTAGATGGCCGTTACAAGAAAGTAATGAAACTAATCACCCAATTACAGTGCCTAAAGATGGACAGATAAAAGAAATGGATACAATCAGTTTAGGACATTCTTTCTGTTACAAACTAAAAGAATGAATAGCCTTTTTTGTTAAAAATTATTTTAACTTTCATACTGTTAAATTGCAGATAAAGAAACTGAGTCTCAGATTATGAATTCCCAAAGTCACCAAACTAGAAAGTGGTAAAGTCATACTTTTCCTCCCTCAAGTTCAATTATTTTCCCCACCAGCTTTACGAAATGAGCTGGTGGCTTGAGAACCAAACTAAATAGCTGTATTCAGATCAATGGATGTGTTCAATTTCCAGAAAATATCTTTAGGAAGGAGATGTGTTCTTCTTTATTAGTTGTTTCCTGATTTCTGGAACACAGACATGATGGGTAGAGCCTGAGGCACCATCTTGGACCATTAGGGGGGCATTTACTTGCTAAGAATGGTAGACAACAAGAGAGAAATCATCTAGCCGGCATCTGCCAGCCCTGAACTGTCTACCTCCAGCGTTTTCATGAGAGTGAAACAACACCCCCATATGGCTATCTTATTTAAGCCATTACTATTTTGAGCTTACTGTCACTAAAGGAAAGATCTAATAACGTTAACTGACACAACCGGGAAAGTGGACAAGGGAGTGTAGACATGCTGATAGGAAGGAAATGGTTTGTGATCTTGGTAATCTCAACAGGAATTAGGGGTTATGTGTGACATTATCCTTAATGTGGTTTTGCTGGGTTTGGCTAGTAAAATGACGAACTATGGTGGACATTTGTTCTCTTTGTCTCATCAGCACCCCTTAATCCTTTGGAGAATTTGTTATTTTTTCCATGTGTTTCTAGTGGGATTGCCATTACATTACTACCCCTCAGTTTAAGGGGGTCTGCAAGTGACTCAGGCAATTCTGCCTTATAACTGTGCCCTCTTCCATTTATTGGGATGATTGGTTCAATGGCAGACACTTGACCCAAGCCAAGCCAATCAAAGTCCTCTGAGATTGCCTTAAATGGCTCTAGAGGCTAAAGCATCATTTGACTCTGAATATACACAATAGGAAAGAGGTAAAACTGGTGCTGGTTGAAGCCATGTTTCCTGAGTCTGCAACAGAAATGAGGTCAAGAAGAGATAAACAAGGGCACCTGGGTGGCTCAGTTGGTTAAGTGTCTGACTCTTGATTTTGGCTGAGGTCATTATCTCACAGTTTGTGAATTTGAGCCCTGCTTCGGGCTCTGTGCTGACAGTGTAGAGCCTTCTTGGGATTCTCTCTCCCTGTCTTTCTGCCCCTCCCCTGCTCACACGATCACTGGCTCTCTCTCTCAAAATAAATAAATAAACATTAAAGAAAAAAGAAAAGATAAGCAGAAGTGAGAGTGGGTAGGTGGAAGTGGTTGAGAGAAAGAGAGATTGGGCCTCAGATTTCATGACATAATTTGACTCCTTGGATCTATTTGTGCCTTAGCTAAGTGCAGTAGTTTCTTATTGCTGTTGTAACAAATGGCCAAAAATGTAGTGGCCTAAAACATTATACTTTATTACCTTACAGTTCTGGAGGTCAGAAATCCAAAATCAATCTTAATGAGCTAAAATCAAAGTATTGGCAGGATCTGTTCCTTCTAGAGATTCTATAGGAGAATCTGGTTCCTTGCTTTTACTAGATGCTAGGGCCTGCTTGCATTCTTTGGCTCATGGCCCTTTTCTCCATCTTCAAAACCAGCAGCATAGAATTTTCAAATCTCTTTGTCTCTATGTCTCTATCTTTCTTCCTGACCTCTGCTTCCTTGGGAGCTTTCTACCACAAAAACCTTTAGGATCTTCTACATTAGCCTTTTAATCACACTAACCCCATCCCTAGGCTCGCAAAAAAATTATTTTCTTCTTCTCTTCGTCTTGTCACTTGCAAACAGGAGTCCTAACTGACCATACAACTTCTTGTACAAAATCTAACAGAATAAGTATTTTGAGTCCACTTTGATTTATCATTGCCTATAAGCCTCTTCACGCAGGTCAACATGGCTTCATCATAGGAATTCATCCACCCAGTGTACTCTAGTAAAGATTCTCAGGATTCATGGGTATTGATGTCCTGAGTAAATCAAACAATGATCTTGTCTTTTCCATATTCCTAATCCCAAGAAGTTTAAGATGTTACAGCAAAATTACCACCAAATAGTAGCATATGAATTATTAAGATATTATTTAGAATGGGCTTATGCCCTGGAAATCTCATCTCCTTAATTCTTTACAGGAGTTAAAACCTTATACAAAGAAAAACTCTAGACAACATATGAAAGCAACTACTTGAGCACTCTGAGTAAAAACAGCAAGTCATGGAGACTTCTTTCATGGAGAAGACTGAACACTTGAAAGACCTCTACGGGGGTGAGTTTCTTTTCTTTTCTTTTCTTTGCTTTGCTTTGCTTTTTTTTTCTCTCTCTCTGTTATCTATTGTTTTAGTGTTGACCTAAAGAAAACTTCAGTTGTATGTAACTATGTATCAACATGGACAACTATAACTCTGAGAGAAATTCCATCTTTCTAACCAGAGTACTGGAAAAGGGGCCCTCAGAAATTGTAGAGAATAATGGAAATATCAGAGAGCAGAGAGCTGGAGAATATCTTCTAATTCTGTGTATGAACCAACATAAGCCCCAGGCTCACTCCCAAGCTATGCATGCACGGAATAGATGTCAGAGCCTCACCATATAATATTTTAACTGTCTAGGACACAATCTGGAATTACTCAACATACAAAGAACCAGGAAAATATGACCAATTTTTAAGAGAAAAGACAATCAACAGATGCAAAGTCTGAGATAACCCAGATCGGGGCAAACTTTTTCCGTAAACAGACAGATAGAAGGAATATTTTAGGTTATGTGGGCCATATTGTCTCTGTCACAACTCAACTCTGTCATTGTGGTACAAAAGCAGTTATAGATAATATTTCAATGAATGAATATAACTATGTTCTAATAAAATTGTGTTTACGGAAACAAATTTGAATTTCATATAATTTTGACATGTCACAAAATATTAGCTTTCTTTTGATTTTTCTCCCAATCATTTAAAACTTTAATCTTAGTTAAAGCTTTAGTTTAGTATGGAAACAATTCTTTGCTCATGGGCCATACAAAAACAGGCAGCAGGTTAGATTTGGTTCACAGGCCTTCACTTGCTGACTCTTGGTCTAGCTGTTGGAAGTAACACTCTAAAGTATATAGGAGCACCTGCATGGCTCAATAAGTTAAGTGTTCAACTTTGGCTCGGGCCATGATCTCACAGTTCATGGGTTCAAGCCTCACGTTGGGCTCTGTGCTGACAGCTCAGAGCCTGGACCCTGCTTCGGATTCTGTGTCTCCCTCTCTGTCTGCTCCTCCCCTGTTCATGCTCTGTCTGTCAAAAAATAAATAAACATTAAAAAAAATTTTAAGTAGCTATTGTAACAATACTCCATGAAGTGAAGGTAAACATTCTTGAAATGAATGGAAAGATACTCAAAGTTCTCAACTGAGAAATGGAAATTATCTCTATCTATCTACTATAACAAATTGGAATTTTGAAACAGAAAAATATATATAAAATAAATGTTAAGAAACTCAGGAAATCTTCAAATACTCTTTGTAATGCTCTGCTCCGCCAAGATACCCAATAGGATTAAAATGAGCTCTATGAGGAATAAAACAGATAATTTCTGAAGCAGAATGAAGTTTTATAGCACAGGACCTCAGACCTAAAACCTCTAGATACTGGATGTTATTTTATTCTTATGGGGACTGGGGAAAGGGAATGGGAAATGTGTTATCAACTAGAGAGTACCTGGGAGATAAAAACATTTTTGTCATTTTTAGTATTTGTTTTTTGCTTTATTATTATATCTTTTTAAGTTTTTATTATAAAAGTAATACATATCTATAAAAAATTTCCCAATGATACACAAGTATTTATGTTAATACATAAAATATAAAGTGGAAGGAAGTTAGTTCTCATCTCCCAACTCCAATCCTGAGAGATAAATACTAACAGTTTATGTATCTTCTCAAACTCTTTACTAGGCACATAAAATAAATATATTCAAAAGTTTTTCTTTTAAATAAAAACAGGATGACATACATATCTTATGATTGTTCTTTTCATCCAGCAATGTGAGGTGCACAGTTTCCATTTAGTATATTCAGATATACTCATTCTCTTTGATGGCTGTTTAGTGTTACTGTACTATTAGTACCTAACCACTTCCTGTTGAAGATTGTGGTAGATTAAATTACAGATTCCAATTTTCCACTCTCCTATAGTCCATCTAACACCCTTGCTGTGGCTTCCTAGTGATCTTGGTATAATTTCCTATGTCTTGACTTCAGCTTGGCCACATTACATACTTTGGCCATTGGGATGTTACTAGATGTGACACAGGCAGAGGCTTGAAATGTGCTTGTGCACTTGGGCTGCCCTCTGGTTCTTCTATCACTCTCAGGAAGAGCATGCTCCAGGTAGTCACTGACCCCTTTTGCCTTCCTCTCTTGGAATGAGACCACACAGAGCTTTCCCAGCCAGCTTGTAGACATTGTGATTCTGAGAATAAATGCTTTCTTTTGTATGACACTGAGTTTTAGAGTGTTTTCTGTTATGCGGTATCACATTTTATTATAAAAAATTTATAATAAGTATCCATCCGTTTATGCAACTTTCAGCCAGATAAATTCCTAGAAGCATAATAGTTAAGTCAAATCTTAGTATTTTTTAAGCTAGCTAGCTAATGTGGGTGATGGTAAATATTAACATTTGTTAAGCATTTTCTACATTCCAGATTCTAAGTCTTTCACATGCATCAAGAACTATAAAGGGTATGAGCTTTTATCCTACTTGCAAGCTAACAAGTTATCTTGCCACAGTTTCGTAGATGCTGACAAAGACATGAAACTCCCAAATCAGAGACAAAGGACTTTGTTACTTAGGACAAGCAGCATATGTAGCAGCAGGTTTGTATTAGTTCCCCTTTCTCCTAAGCACCAGAGAGGCATCACAGATTGGCTCAGGTGGATAACTGCACATGGATTATGTTACAGGAAGGGATCCTTGAGTTTAGGGAATCCAAATCTTTTATAAAAGTTAGTAAGCAAACCTGCCTTTGTTCCAGTGGCAGACAGTCTATGTTTCAAGACTGTTCCCCTATACAAATCTTCTTGAAAAGATAGACCAGAACAAAGGGAGGTCAATGCCTCTCCTTACAAGTCATAGAGAAATAGGAGAGATCTATGGACGATTGTCTTCTAATGGTATTATTAACTTAATTCTCTCTACTTTACAAATATGTAGACTAAAGCACAGGGAATTTAGCAACTTTCCCAAGGTCATACAGCTAAAGAATAGGAGAGTCAGGCATATTGGTCAATATTTCTAGGACAAAGATTTTTGTTTAAGAAAAATCTGAGGAACCCCATTCTTTCATTATCATATAAGAAGTAGTCCTTTTGATTTTATTAAGCTGTTCAGTTTATATAAGAAAAGAAATTGTATCTTGATAGCACTATAGCTAGAGAAGACTTTTTTCATAAATAATTATTTTAAGAAGCCAGGATGCTTTCCAGGAAGGCAGTATATAGGGGTAGAAAATGAAACCAGTCAAGCTGTCAAGGACTTCAAGAGACAATATGCACTTCAGACCTAATGTAGAAGTTTGATTTTATCATCAATAAGTTCAATTAAATTTACTACCTTGGCGGGCCCTCTGTATTGATTGTTATGGAGAAACAACGAAGAAAGAAATGTAAATATGGATTTTCTATTTGTTGAGAGCCAGAAGAGAAACAATTCTATTACACTTTGGATGCGACATATTTCTGCTGTGACACTGATACATAGCTTACCTCAGAGCCTTGTATTTTGAAGGGCTGGACTAATCTTTGTTGACTATAACCAAGAGCATTCTTATTGTTTTCAGGAATACTTGTTGGAATGCATTACTTGTGTTTAACTCATCATATCAGTTCTTTAAGATATGTGTGTATGTGCATATTTTCAATGTGTTTTTAAGAGAGAGATGTGATTTTCCCCAAAGTCATAGAAAAATTAATAATGTTTTGACCCTTTTCATTCCATAAATAAAACAATTTTATGCTATTCATCTGATTTATTGACTCATGGAATTCAAGGACATACTCAATATCTAAGAATGTAACTACGTCTCAGAAACAACTGAACCAAGGTCCTGACTACAGTTATAACATTTCACTCAGATGTTGAATTCTAAATAACCACTTATAGATCTTATTTTGCAACGGTTTTCCCATTTTTGCATTGATTCTCTTGACCAAAAATCATGTAGAAGAGAATTTTATGCTGAGGACATACATATAGAACCATGTAGGAAAATGGAAATCCCTGCAGTCACTATGGAACTAGGGCGTAGGTTGTAAAGAAAAGGAGCAGAGCTGGAGAGACCCTCAATGGATCTGTACCTTCCCCCTGATATTCTAAAGCAAGTTGCAGTTTACTCTTTGTACGTAAGATGCCACAAATGAAAATAGGCAAGAAAAGGAGATATAAATAATAAAAACAAAATAACTAAGTCTGTGATGATAATACTTATGCTACCAAACCTGCAGGTTAAGACTACAGGTCTTAACGATTGGTTCAATCATTCAATTCTGATACATATGTTGTAGACATTTAGAATTAGCTATATAATACTACCCCATTCTCTCCAATAAAACTTAGGTAGTCCTCAATGCTTACTGACTGATTCATTCATTTATTCAACTTTATACATTGAGATTTTCTATATGCCGGGAATTTTACCAGTTCTGAAGTACAATTGAAGTACATTGAAGAAGTATGTTTATTTTATTTTTTGAATAGGTCATACATTCAAACAATTTAAAAATCAAAATAATCCTGGGGCATCTGGATGTCTCAGTCAGTTAAGTGGCCAACTTTTTTTTTTTTTTTTTTTTGGTAATGTTTATTTTTGAGACAGAGCATGAGCAAGGGAGGGGCAGACAGAGGGGGACACAGTATCCGAAACAGGCTCCAGGCTCTGAGCTGTCAGCATAGAGCCCAATGCGAGGCTTGAACCCATGAACTATGAGATCATGACCAGAGCCAAAGTCAGATGCTTAACCAACTGAGCCACGCAGGTGCCCCTAAGTGGCTGACTTTTGATCTCAGCTCAGGTCTTGATCTCGGGGTCATGAGTTCAAGCCCCACACTGGTTTCCACACTCGGCCTGAAGTTTACTTAAAAAAATAAAATTAGGGGCCCCTGGGTGGCTCAGACGGTTAAGTGGCCGACTTCGGCTCAGGTCATGATCTCGCAGTCCATGAGTTGGAGCCCCGTGTCGGGCTCTGTGCTGACAGCTCAGAGCCTGGAGCCTGTTTCAGATTCTGTGTCTCCCTCTCTCTGACCCTCCCCCGTTCGTGCTCTGTCTCTCTCTGTCTCAAAAATAAATAAACGTTAAAAAAATTTTTTTAAATAAATAAAATTAAATAAAATAATAAAATCAAAATAATACTAAAAGGTATATACTGTAAAGTTTTATTTGCATAGAAGTTCCCATCTACCTTTTTCCTCATCCTATGTATCCTACAGGTAGCGTGGCCATATATCCTGGTTTTCCTAGAACATTTCCAGTTTGTGCCTTTTGTCTTGTTTTAATTATTAATAATGTCACCTTTTATTTTCAAAAGCATTCTAGTTTAAATAATAAACATGAGAGGAAAAAATCAATAAACTTGAACACAATCAAGAAAATCAATGAGCCCAAAAGCTACTCCTCTGAAAAAAAAAATCAATAAAATTGATAAAATTTTAGCCAGATTAACCAGGAAAAAAAAGAGAGAGAGAGAGAAGACAAAAACTACTAGTACTAGAAATGAAAGAGAAATTGTCATGACAGATCCATGCAGACAGTAGAAAGATAATAAGGTAAGACTACCAATAACTCTAAACCCATAAATCAACCACTTGGAAAAAAATGGACAAATTAAAAAGATACAAACTACCTAAACTCACTCAAACAAAACAACAAAAAACAAAAAAAAACAAACAAAAACCCAATAGTCTGATAACTATAAAAGATATTGAATTTGTAGTTAAAAGACCTTCCAACAAAGACAATTTCAGGTCCAGATGCTTCACTGGCAAATTCTAAAAAATATTTAAGAAAAAAATAATGCCAATTCCATACAATGTCTTTCAGAAAATATAGGAAAAGGAAATACCCATACATTTTATGAGGGTAGAATTATCCTAATACCACAACCAAACACATTATAATGAAAGAAGAATAAAAACCAATATCCCTCCTCAAATACAGACATAAACCTCCTTGACAAACTATTAGCAAATCAAGTCTAGGAATATATAAAAAGGATAATACAGATCAACCAAGTGTGTATTACCCTAAGAATGCAAGGTGGTTAAACTTTTGAAAAATCAATGTAATTAATCAGATTACTAGACTAAAGAAGAAAAAAATATATAATTATCTCAATAGTACTTGACAAAAATTAATACCTTTCACAATAAAAACTCTCAGAAAAGTAGGAATGGCCAGAAACTTACATATCCTGATAAAGGACAACCATAATAACCCTACAACTAATATCAAATTTAGTGCGAACAAGGCAAGGATATCTTTCTTTCACTACTCCTATTCAACATCAGAGTAAAAATCCTAGTCAATGTAACAAATGAGAAATGAGAACAAGATGAGAAACAAATGAGAAAGAGAAAGTTATTCAGATTACGAGGGGAAAAATGCTCTATTTGCAGATGACAGGATTTTTTATGTAGAAAATCCCAAAGAATACATTTTTTAAAAGTTCCTAAAACTAATAAGTGAGTTTAGCAAGGTCGCAGGATAAAAGATCAAAATACAAAAGTCAAGTATGCTTCTATACACTATTTCTATATTCTATATATTTCTATGTTGTAACAATGAGCACTCAGATTTGAAACTTAAAAAACTGCTATTTAAAATAACACCCCCAAAATGAAAACGTAGATATAAATCTATGAAACTATGTATAGGACCTGTACGCTGAAAACGTCAAAATACTGATTAAAGAAGTCAAAGAAGACATAAAAAAGTGTAGAGATGTATCATGTTCATGGATTGATAGACTCCATAATATATTAAGTTCTCCCCAATTTGATATATAGATTCAGCATATTCCCAATTAAAACCCTAGCTGAATTTTGTGTAGGTATCAACAGGTTGATTTAAAATTTTCTAAGGAAAGGCAAAAGAACTAGAATAGCCAAAAAATTTTGAAAAAGAACAAGGTAGGAGGACTACACCTCCCGATTTCAAGAATTATTATAAACTACACTAACTGAACACAGGGTAGCACTGGTGGAAAGAGAGACACAAAGATCAATGAAACAGAATTGAGAGGCCAGAAACAGGCTCATGACTTTTAGGTAGATTAATTGATTTTTGACAAAGGTGCCAAGGCAATTCAATGGAGAAATCATGGGTAATTTTTCCAACAACGGTGCTAGAATAATTGGATGTCCCTAAGCAAAAACAAAAACAAAACCCTGACAACATATACCTCATCCCTTATTCATATACCTAAAGGTAAAACATAAAATGATACAACTTCTAGAAGAAAATGTAAGAAAAACAATTTGCATGACCTAGGACTAGGGTAGGAGTTTTTAGGTATGATATCAAAAGCACTAATCATAAAAGAAAAACTGGTAAGTAGGACTCTAACAAAATTAAAAACTTCTGGGGGTGCCTGGTTGGTTTCGTCGGCAGAGCAAGCAACTCTTGATTTTAGGGTTGTAGGTTCAAGCCCCACATTGGGTATAAGGATTACTTAAAGTTAAAAACAAATCAAAAACTTCTGCCATGCAAAAGATAATGTCCAGAGAATAAAAAGACAAGCCACAGACGGGGAGAAAATGTTGTCAAAAAATATTTTGATAATGGGTTTGTATCTCAAAAAATTTATTTGAGAAATAAACCACCATTTAATTAAGAAAACAAACCACTCAATTTTAAAAATGGGCAAAAGATATATACATGTTGAAAATATGTTCAACTTCGTTAGTCATTGAGGAAACGGAAATTGAACCACAGCAAGATACCACTACACATTTAGTAAAATGGCTTAAAAATGCTAACAATATCAAGTGTGGACAATGATGAGGAGCAACTAAGAATGTCATACAATCTTACGGATGGACGTGCAAAATGGTAGAGCCACTTTGGAAAGCAATTCGGCAGCTTCTTATTAATTTACCTAATAAATATTGCCACAATCCCACTCATAAGGGTTTATCTGAGAGAAATGAAAATTTTGTTTTCACACAAAAAGCTCTTTGCAAATGTTTATACCTGTTTTATTAATAATCACCAAAACCAGGAGCACCTGGGTGGCTCAGTTGGTTGAAGTCATCTGACTTCAGCTCAGGTCATGATCTCACAGTTCGTGAGTTCAGGCCCCATGTCAGGCTCTGTGCTGACAGCTCCGAGCCTGGAGCCTGCTTCAGATTCTGTGTCTCCCTCTCTCTCTGCCCCTCCCCTGCTCATGCTCTCTCTCTCTCAAAAATAAATAAACCATTAAAAATTAAAAAAAAAAAAAAAATCACCAAAAACTGGAAACAACCCAAATGTCCTTCAACCAGTGAATGAATAAGCAAACTCAGATGTATCCGTTCGGTGGAATGTTAGTAAGTTACATAAATGAATTATTATTTTTTTTTAAACAACAAAACCCACTTATTTCTCACAGTTCTAGAGGCTGGGAAGTCCAAGATCAAGACGCTGGCAGATTCAGTGTCTGGTGAGGACCCTCTGCCTAGTTTGCTGATGGCTGTCAGTTTGTATCCTCAGATGGATGAGAGAGAGAGATCTTGTGTCTCTTTCTCTTTTTCTAAGCGCATTAATCCCACCCTCAGGACTTAGTCTAACCCTAACTGCCTTTCAACAGTTCTACCTCCCAATACCATCATGTTGGGGATTAGGGGTTCAACATATGAAATCTAGGGGTGAGGGTGACATTTAGTACATGGAGCATTATTTCTGCTACATCATGTTTTCCTAAAGTTTGTCAATGAAAGATTGAGGGAGGTATTGCTAGCCTACTACCAAAGCAGTGTCACGAAAATGTGTTTTTTTAGGCTTTTTTTAATGTTTATTTTTGAAAGAGAGAGCACAAACGGGGAAGGGGGTAGAGAGAGAGAGGGAGACACAGAATCCGAAGCAGGCTCCAGGCTCTGAGCTGTCAGCACAGCGCCCCATGCAGGCGGAACTCACGAATTGGGATATCATGACCTGAGCTGAAGTTGGACGCTCAATGAGCTGAATGAGCCACCCAGGCGTCCCTATTTTTAGGCTTTTGAGAAGGAACCAAGTAGAGGAGGAAGGTGGGTAAGTGAAGGAGTAAGCTCCCTGGGGAGATAGTGGGAATGAGAGCATGCCTGTGTCTGTATAAGGATAAACAATTCCAGGGGCGCCTGGGTGACTCAGTTAGTTAAGCCTCCAACTCTTCATCTTGGCTCAGGTCATGATCTCATGGTTCGTGAGATGAAGCCCTGTGTTGGGTTCTGTGCTGACAGCACGGAGCCTGCTTGGGATTCTCTCTCTCTCCCTCTCCTCTCCCACCTCTCAAAAAATAAATAAACTTTAAAAAAGAATAAGCAATTCCACATATAACTATTTATTCAATTTGTTCTTCCTTGGGGTCTTCTCAGGACATCATTATCAACCTTTCAGTAACCTTATTAATTTAAAACAGTAGGATACTTTAGATAATCTTCAAGACCATGCTTTATCTTTATAGCTTTTTCTAGGAAGTCCATCATCCCAGAACTGAAAAGAACTTTCTGAGTTACAATGAATTATTGATTCATGTAACAACATGGATCAATCTTAAATGCATCTGGTAACTGAGAGAGGTTAAACCCAAAAGGGTGGGACTCAATTAATGTGACATTTTGGAACAGCAAAATTATAGGTATGGAAAATATATCAGTGGTTGCTAGCGGTTAGGAGGTGGGGGGAGAGGTTGACTAGAAAGGGGAAGCATGATGGAGTTTTGAGTTTTGAGAGCGAGGAGAGTGTTCTCATGGTGGGAGACTAAGACTAATAATTTGTCAAACCCCATATAACTCTACACCACAAGAAGTGAATTTTACTGTATGTAAATTAAATAAAATCAACCAGGATGCACACAGAACACAAGATAGAATGCAGACTGGCACTCATGAATCTAACTGCATTACAAATAAATCAAATAGCCACACGGAAGCAGGTAGAGAAGGGGCTGATCTAAGTAACTTTGGAAAATAGTGTTTTGACTGGGTACTGTAAGGCGAAGGCATAAAGAACAGTACTCAATCAATATGCTCTAGTTTTAAATTGTGTTTCTCTTTGGGCATGGGTTAGCAAGTTTTAAAACGACTTTATGCGTGTACTAGGGTTGAACAAACAAATAGATACATTGTAGATAATGAAAGTCAGGGCTCCAACAGTCAGAGAAAGAAGTTAAAAGTCAAGAAAGGACAAAGGGTGGAATAAGCTGTGGTGCTAATTTGAGTGGCAGTATCAGTAGGAACTCATGTTTTGTTTATTTATGTATATGCAAATATATATACAGATAGATAAAGAAATATAGACATGTATGTATATGCATGGATTGGTATATAAACATGTATTTTCTAGCTCTACCTTTTGAGAGGAGCTATCAGCAGCGATACCCTAGCATTTGATTTTAAATACCATTCTTTCATAAAAAGGAACAGGACTCCTTGGAAAAGGGGTTAAATCTGTGGTGAGGCAGGGAAAATACAAGATGAACTTGGAAATCTTGCAGTGACAAAAAGTAAGGCAGTGCTAAAAAAAAAAAAAAAGGAAGAAGGGACACAGCAGCTCCTTCATGATCTCTGAATGGCCAAAGCTAGAGCAATTTTATTGCTCGAGCCATAAAATGACAACAGTATTGAATTATAACCCAAAGGATAGAACAAATATCCATAAGCCCACACTGATATAAATACACAATGAACAAATCCAAATAAATAAATGGGAAAAACCATAAATTCCTCCCTACCAAAGAATTCTAATTAATAAATGAGGAATATGGAAAGTCACCGTTAAGCACACCACAATAACTGCTGTTGGTGACACAAACTAGCTAAAATTAGTGAGTGAAAGTTTAAGGAGAAACAGGATACTTGCAGAGCCTCAAAGTATCTCCCCCCCAATATTTAATAGTAGTACAGAGAGGAACACAGAAATATTTTAAGGGAGAAATCTAGTAGACATTACCTAAACAGGTGATGGACCTTAACTTTAACAGTTATAAGACATACACATTGTGTGCACCCCCAAACCTGATACACCCAAGAAGTGCACGTCACTTCTATGGTATTCGTCTCAAAATGAAGAATCTTGATCTAATCATGAGAAATCATGACAAACCCAAAATGAGGGGCATTTTAAAAAATAACTGACCAGCAGTCTTCAAAAAATCCCAGGGTCATGAAAGACAAAAGCTGAGGAAGGAGTCAGGACAAGTAAATGCCATGTAAAATCCTGGATTGTATCCTGGAACAGAAAAAGGACATTAGTGGGCAAACTGATGAAATTCAAATGAAGTTTGTCATTTAGTTAATTGTTTAACACCAATATTAATTTCTTTGCTTTGATCATTGTAGCATGACTATGTAAGAGGTTAACATTGGCGAAAGCTGGGCGAATGGTATATGGGAACTCTCTGTGCTGTTTTTGCAGCTCTTCTGTAAATTTAAAATTATTTCATAACACAAAATTGGTAAAAATCATTTTGGGTAAGATGAAAAATTATATGGTTGCCTTACCTGCAGAGGTAATAAAAGGTATTGATGTTGCTGGTTTCTTGTGTATCCTCTCAGTACTTATTTATATAAATACAATATTCTTATTTCTCCTGTTTCCATGTACCTTGCTTTTTTCATTTAAAATGCATCCTAGAAACTTTCCATAAATACATAGATTTCCCTCATTTTCTTTTCAATGTATTTCTTATCTTATAGTTAGATGCTGAAATTGTTGTCTTGACCCACTGTTGTCAAAATGTGCAGGAGATGGAATCAGATTCAAAAGCAGGACTTTGAAGACAGACCCAAGTCCCAATAACCATTCTGTCACTTACTGGCTGCATGGCTATCTCCTATGGGAACACAACTGCATCTTAAGGTTACAGCATGAATGGGGGAGGGTCAGAGAGAGAGGGAGACACAGAATCTGAAGGCTCCAGGCTTTGAGCTGTCAGCACAGAGCCCAATGCGGGGCTCAAACTCACGGACCGTGAGATCATGACCTGAGCAAAAGTCAGACGCTTAACTGACTGAGCCACCCAGGCGCCCCTTATGTATCATCTTATTAAGACAAAAAGAGTATTACAATCTTGGGAAATGTAAAATAGAGCTGCAGCAATATCACCATAATCTTGATTGTTCTGAAATTTGGTCACTAGAACAATCTGAAAAGCTACTTGGCCACAAAATTTAGTTGGTAAAACTAAGTGACAGAGACCTTGTAAAGAAGTGTTGTTACTCTAGACTGATGGAAATAACAGATTCATTTTCCCAGCCCTGAGTCAAAGCACCAGTTCAATAAAAAGTCCAAGACCCCTTCAAATTCTAATCTCTATATAGAGAGCCAATACTTTACCAAAAGGTCTGGACTGCACACATCAGGTGCTGGACTGGTTAGTGAAACTGCCATTCTTATTTCTCCATTGTACCAGCTCTTGCTGGTA
This sequence comes from Panthera uncia, assembly GCF_023721935.1. Lineage (NCBI taxonomy): Eukaryota > Metazoa > Chordata > Mammalia > Carnivora > Felidae > Panthera > Panthera uncia. Next base: position 38,356,682 of record NW_026057584.1, on the reverse strand, counting down.
TGAAAACTTTGAGTTTTTGTGTTTGCATTTCTCTATCCACAGAACACATTTCCAAGGAGAAGTGGTTGCAAGTAACTTTGCTATCATTTTTGTAATCGCAATGGCAAATCATTGCCAGCTTTGGAAGAAAGTAGATGCTTTTTTTTTTTTTTTTGGCTTACAAA